>NC_040041.1:14276203-14465062 GCF_003713205.1 Coffea eugenioides
TATAATTTCTATAGAAAAGGTCAAAGTGAGGAGAGGTAGCAAAAGTCAGTGCAAAAACTAGCTTCCCCTTGTTCAGATGGGAGGTGAAGGGTAGGGGTCTTCCAACCCAAATAGAAGGATTTGAAGAGGTGAAACACCAAATGACTGGCCAAAAAAAGGGATGACTGTATTCTCCCTACCTTGAATTTAGAATCTAAATTAAGAGAAAAAAATTTAGTGGCTAAAAAGTGTAACTAGTTTATTACTCAACTCTCCTGTCCAAAAGAAAAGGGGGAGAAAAAAGAAGAAAAATAGAATACATCCATTACCTAGATGGTGAATTTTTAACCCCCACCATATCCTTCTCTGGAAACCAGGTGCATAGAAGTTCTCAAGCCACAATTCTATATGTTTTATCATTTATACAGGAAGACAAGGATGTTTATACCCACTATAAAGGATTCAAGTCTCATTAAAATATCCTGAACATGGTAACTAGAATAACTAAGATTACAGTTTAGGGCTAAAAAGGCAAACCAAATGCCTAGGCATATCCTAAAACCATAATATCATTCAAATTCGAAGTTTGTCCTTGCATCACAGGTAGCTTTGGCATGTTAAGAAGCTTATCCTCCTCCTTTTATTTTTAGAACAACCCAAAAGGACCAGGTCAAAATGGAGAGTATACTACAAAATATCAATTTTGAAAATTCATTTCATAATGCACCACTTTCCTAAAATATAGCACAATCAATGGCAGGCAGCAAGCTTATTAAATTCCAAAAAATAGAGTTCAGCATAGCAAAGATAAAGTACAAGCCTACCAACAAAGCCAGAAGATTTAATCAATTAATATCATAACATCTCAACAAACCGTATTTTAATTGTCGACCTGGTACCTTCAGCATACACAGAAAAATGGAACAGGTCCTGCAGAAAATTTAGAAGCTCATTTCCCAATCAAAAAATTGGCAGTAATCCAATTCATGAGAAGAAACCCCCACAAAAATTTAATTAACAAATTCAAACCCCATTCACTTGTACCAATCAGAGCATGTCAATTTCAGCATTATATGAAATGCCCTGACAAAAACCATATTTTGCATATAATTTTTACACATTGAAATAAAACAACATTCAAATTTTCTACAATAGTCATGGCCAGGGAGCTCTACACAATTATAGTTGACTCAGAAACAAGCTTCAGCTATCTAGTTTATCCAAATTAGCCACTTTATGGCAGCCAGAAATAGAATACCAGAAGATTTAATCAATTAATATCATAATCTACATCTCAACAAACCGTATTTTAATTGTCGACCTGGTACCTTCAGCATAATAAATGGAACAGGCCTGCAGAAAGCATTTTAGAAGCTCATTTCCATACTCAATCAAAAACCGTATTTTAATTGTCGACCTGGTACCTTCAGCATACACAGAAAAATGGAACAGGTCCTGCAGAAAATTTAGAAGCTCATTTCCCAATCAAAAAATTGGATTACAGTAATCCAATTCATGAGAAGAAACCCCCACAAAAATAAAAGGGGTTAATGGAGAGAAAGGACACAGTCAACAAATTCAAACAAAGGGTATATAGTTCTTTAAACTGGATCTCATTCACTTGTACCAATCAGAACATGTCAATTTCAGCATTATATGAAATGCCCTGACAAAAACCATATTTTGCAAGATAATTTTTACACATTGAAATAAAACAACTTTCAAATTTTCTACAATAGTCATGGCAAGGGAGCTCTACACAATTATAGTTGACTCAGAAACAAGCTTCAGCTATCTAGTTTATCCAAATTAGCCACTTTAGGGCATTATAAATCACCTGAAATAAATGCCAGAAATAGAATACACAAAGTATACACTGGCCATAGAAGCAAGCCAAAAACACATGCCAACTGATGCAACAACTGAAACATTAATACACTTTCATAATCTCTACGTTTTTTATACCATAGATATAAAAAGTAAAGGCTTCATTAGCCATTTAGACAAGTCATAACTAGTTAAGACCATGAAGTAAGGAATTAAAAAACCAACCAACCTCATGCACTTTAAGAAGTTCCAAAATTGCAAGCACTATATCATTCACATAGCAGAAACCCGAAGCCTCACATTTCTTAGCATGATGCAACCCACCAGCCCAATTTACAGCAATATCACAATGTCCATGGTTCAACTTCACAGCCCCACCCACAGAGCCTCCAGCATATGTTTGACAGAATGAGTACAGACCATCAAAAACAGGACAATCCTCACCAACATTAAATCTTTTAAGCTGCCTCAACTGATCTTGCTGAGTTTCAGGAGTTATACAACGCAAGAAAGAAACATAATCGTCTGCATGAAACCTGCAGAGATCCTTTTCCCTGGCAGGATTGGGCTTTAAAACATGCATATGCTGCAGCAACCCATAATGTGCAAGAAGAGCATGTGTCATCCGAATTCTGTGAGGTTTCATTGGATGACCTTGCCCATAATAGTAGTTCCCAATCTCCGGGTCATAGAAGTAACTGACTTTCCTTTTCACCCCATCTGGTCCAGATGGTAAGGAATTACCTCCAGTTTCCATTGCCAAACTTAAAACACTCTCAAACCAATGCCTAATGAATGAAGGACAAAAACGATAAGCATAAAATCAAAATGCTTAGCCTCTATGCTAATCGGAAAACGCAACATGCAATACATAAATGTATATGTACACAAAGAAGCACAAGAATTCAAATCTAGGTGGAGTGAATAGAAATACTAATTGACAGAAGGGAAAGGGACAAAGATAAGTATTGCTGGAGATACAAACCCTGTACTTAGACAAGGGGCAAATCTATGCATAAGCATCATTAGGAAAAAAATGCCATCTGTAAACACAGCAAGAAAAGAGGTTTATAATTTATTTTTCAAATGATATTCTTCAATTGGCTGGTAATTATCCCTCAAAATCATCTTTAGACACGTTTTCAAACTGGATAAAAACTCAACTAAGTAGGAGTCTACCAAGTTCATGTGCCATCCACAATTCCCTGAAGTTGGAGACTCCAGAATCAGTAGCAAATTGCTCTCATCTTTAGACACCTTTTCAACCCTCAACTAAGTAGGAACTCAGACAAGTTCACATGGTTGGAGAGAATCAGTGGCAAATTACTCAGAACAACTCAGGTGGATATCAGTGAGAATAAAACAGGTTTCAACTCAGGACGCTTTACCCATCTAACAAAATCCCCGTCAAATAAAAACACCAAAACCAACAAGGAACTCATCCCCAGACCAATCTTTAGCCCAAACTTGTCTCTTCAAAAACCCTTAAAAAGAGGGAGAGAAGAAGAAGGGGAATTAGAAGGGCGACCGATGCTTGCTTCCTTAAGCAAGGAAGGAGAAGCCATTCGCGCTAATAAAGGACCAGGTATTGGAACTCGGTTAGTGGTTTCATCACATTCTTTCCTTTATCGATCAACTACTAACCTCTAAAAGAAGGCATACAAAGGTACAGGAGACGATTGTAGGACAGATTCATCAACTGGGATGCCCTTATTTTCAATCTCTATCAAAATTTCAAACCCATTTATTTCCATTCACAAATTCATTTAAAAAAAAAAAAACCTTAATCTCAAAACCCATTAAAAACCAACCAACCAACCGGACCGATTTTTTCAGACCTTGAACAATGACTAAAGCAAGACTATCACCAAACAATAACCAGCAAAAGAAGAATAAAAAACCATTCATTGCAGTTCTACTAAAAGCTCGAGACCTTAATTAACTGACGCCATTCGTTAACCAGAGTTTATCAGCAGTAAAAAAAACTCAACTAATCGAGCAAATATCCCAGCTGTTTTCCGGTGTACCTGTGAGTAGAGGGCTTCCGATGTAGACTCCAACGCCGTTGATCTCTCGGTGGCTGGCGGCAAAGGAATGAAGAAAGAGAGAAGCAAGAGTTGAGAACTGGGAAGTGATGGAGGAATAGGAAGAAGAAGAACGAGAACGGGGAAAGCGGGGAAGATGCTTTTATACAATGGGGCAGGAATCAGGTGAGGATCCTGGAGCCTCTAGGATCTAGATGGA
Organism: Coffea eugenioides; assembly: GCF_003713205.1. Lineage (NCBI taxonomy): Eukaryota > Viridiplantae > Streptophyta > Magnoliopsida > Gentianales > Rubiaceae > Coffea > Coffea eugenioides. Next base: position 14,280,254 of record NC_040041.1, read on the forward strand.
TCCTTCTCGTTCAAGCATAGTATAAGACTAGGACTATATTTTGTGACCTCACTTTTTTTTTTGAGAAAAATGCAATTTTGGTACCTAAACTTTGACGCACGAGCGGTTTTAGTCCCCAAATTTTGGACGAAAACAAATTTGGTACCCGAACTTTCAAATTTTGAGCACATTAAGTACCCTTGACGATTTTTTCCCAAATTATTACCGGAAAAAGCCATGTGACTGTCACGTGTCCGGCCAAAATGGAATTAAAAAAGGTCAAAAATGCAGTTTTGGTACCTAAACTTTGATGCACGAGCGGTTTTAGTCCCCAAATTTTGGACGAAAACAAATTTGGTACCCGAACTTTCAAATTTTGAGCACATTAAGTACCCTTGACGATTTTTTCCCAAATTATTATCGAAAAAAGCCATATGACAGTCACGTGTCCGGCCACAATTGTATAAAAAAAGGCCCAAAAAATATCAAATGCCATTCTAATACTAAGTATTAAATTTAAGGACTAATAGCGTAATAAAGAAAAAATCCAAGGACTAAATAACATCACATGAGTCAACAAAACCCAAGAACCGATACAAATGAGCTCCAATTCCAGTACAGAATATCATTTGTCTGGAATTGGAGCTCATTTGTATCGGTTCTTGGGTTTTGTTGACTCATGTGATGTTATTTAGTCCTTGGATTTTTTCTTTATTACGCTATTAGTCCTTAAATTTAATACTTAGTATTAGAATGGCATTTGATATTTTTTGGGCCTTTTTTTATACAATTGTGGCCGGACACGTGACTGTCATAATAATAATTTGGGAAAAAATCGTCAAGGGTACTTAATGAAAATTTGAAAGTTACCAAATTTGTTTTCGTCCAAAATTTGGGGACTAAAACCGCTCGTGCGTCAAAGTTTAGGTACCAAAACTGCATTTTTGATTTTTTTATTCCATTTTGGCCGGACACGTGAACAATTTGGGAAAAAATCGTCAAGGGTACTTAATGTGCTCAAAATTTGAAAGTTCGGGTACCAAATTTGTTTTCGTCCAAAATTTGGGGACTATGCGTCAAAGTTTAGGTACCAAAATTGCATAAGGGGGCTATTGTGACTCCAATTTTTTCAATTATTAATTGAGAATCACATACTTTATGGGTGTATAATTAGTTGCAAAAGTTAATTTTTATGGAATTGGTTTTACAATTTAGAAATTAGTTTGTTAGCGAATTTTATGAAAATAAAGATATATAGATATTAATTAAATCCTTGCAAAAAAAAAGGATGGAGCCATAATTTTAAAAAGAAAATTTCTGATATGTTACATCAAAGTTTATATTATACTTTTACATTATGTTGTTTTTATTTTAGTCCAAACATGTAATTTAGTTGATAGTTTACAAAAATATCCTTCTTCAAAAGAACGACTATTATGCGTTATTACTCATGGCAATCTAACATGGTCTTTAAAAACGTTTTATTTTTTAAAAAAATTAACATGTACAATTTACGGCCAGTTTGGAACTTGAGTTTTTACTTAAGTTTGTATTATACTAGTTTTTTACCAACTTTAACTACAGTAACCTAAAAAATTTTCTCAAAATTTTTTACTTACACACTTCAAAATACCCAAAACACATAAAAAATAATAATTTCCCTTCCCATTTTCTTCTTCTTCCTCCCCCACCCCAACCCACCACCACCTCTGTCACCGGCCGATGCCGATTCCTGCGCCGATCACCTCTTCCGGTGCCGGTCTTTTTTTTTTTTTTTCCTTTCTCTCTCCCCCTCTTCCTCCCCCCATCCTCCCCTTTGCCCGATTTTGATCCTCCCTTTTTTTTTCTCCCTCTCCCTCTCCCTCCACTCCTCCCACCATTCTTCCCCCACCACTCTTCCCCTTCCCCTTCCCCTTCCCCTCTGGCCAATCTGGTCGTGAGACCAAACCGCACTGGGGTCATTTCTTTGTTCCCAATTTTCCCTCTCATTTCAATCTTCGCGGGGAAAAAGCCCTGAATCTCCGGTTCATCCTTAGTTCTGTGGCTAACCCGAGCTTTTTTTGCTCATAATTTATCTCCCCCATCTCTCAAACAATTTGGTCAAACAGAAGGGGATGGCAATTTGGTCAGACAAGGAGTACCAAGTCAAAATCTCGTTAAAAGACAAGCACTTCTTTCCTAATCCCAAGTCCGAATAGCCCATCAATTTCATTTTTAACTCCTTTTTTTTCGTTTTTCATACCCACGTCTTGAGGAAGAAGTACGCAACTCTTCCTTTCTTTGGTTCCTTCTCTGTAAAGTGTAAACGCGAATCCCAATTGATTTCTTCAAAAAAAGGTTTCTGTTGCTGTTTCATCTGCCGGCAGGTGAAGCAGCGGCGGGTGAGGAAAGAGGGAGGGGGAAGGGCAGAAGAGAGGAGAGATAGAGAGGGAAAGGGAGAGGGAGAAGAGGGGTGGCGGGTAGGAGATGGGGAGAGAAAAATACAAAAAAAAAAAGTTTTCTTTTGCTGCTTCATTGGCAGTTTCGGGAGAGGGAATAGGGGAGGGGAGGGGGAAGAGGAAACGAGAAGAAGTGGGAAGGGAGGAAAGAAAAGAAAAAAGAAAGAAAGAAAAAAAAAGAAAAAAGAAAATGAAAAGGAAAAAAGTTTTCCATCTAAAAGTTTTTCTATAATTTCTACAGTGATTTACAGTAAAGTTTTAGACAAATTTCCAAAAAACTCAGGTGCCAAACGGGGCCTTAGATCAATTACAAATTATGCGTCTTTATTAGACCCTATTGTTTGCGATTTGGGGTCTAAATAACTGAGCAGTTGGTCATTTTAACACGAACTAACTCCACTTTGCATTCTTAAACTTGTACCACTTTCTTATTTGCGCTCTAAATTTTGATTTTGGACAATTTGTACCGTAAACTCTTAATTTTAGATACTTTGTACCCTCTCCCACTCCCAATCATAAAATTAATGAGATAAAGGATAGTGAAAATCAATGATAATGTACCATTTTGTTCTAATTACGATTCTTTAACTTTTTTTGACCACTTTTAGTACCTTGTCATTGATTTATATAGTCAAAGTCATTAGTGTAAATTAACGATAATGTACTGCTTTATTTTTACTATAATACCTTAGCACTTTTTAACCATTTTTAACACATTGTCATTAATTTATTGGGTCCTCTATGCTATTAATTCCACTAAAGTTGTCATTAATTGGATTTAAATAGGATAAACTCGTGAGTCTAGAATGTAGAGTATTCAAAATTGAGAATTTAAGGTGCAAAGTGAAAAAATAATACAAATTTGGTGGTGTACAGTAGAGTTGGCTCTTTTAAGAAGAATCACTTTGGTCATTTAAAAGGATTTGTCCAACTAATGTGGATGAGTAGTAGTTAAAGTCTAAAGTGTTAGTTTTCTTCTTTTTTTTTCTAGTAGTTTGTTAAGTCAAAAGTTGAAGTTTTGAAATTAAAGAAAAAAAGAATTTAATTTTACTATAATTCAAAAAAAGTTAATTTGACATTGTACCAAACATTAAAAAAAAAATTATATCTTGTGATGCAATGAGCAATCAGTGCTTTCAAGAGAATTTGTCGAACCAATATAGAATGAGCACTAGTTGAAGTAAGAGATAGAGCTACAAACGAACCAAGTCAAGTTTGAAGTCGAACCTACTCACACTTAAAAAAATAAAAAGTAATTATTTCATTCTTTAAAAAAGAATTAATAATCATTTTTCTTAATAAATAATAAAAATATTTGTGATATATATATGTAATTTCACTATTGAAATGATATATATATATATATATATATATTAGACCATATATACCTGGCCAATCTAGTCTTTTTTGGGATGAGCTACCAATGACACAAAATTCCTTCGGTGGATAGTGGGGCAAAAAAGAAAGTCTACATTCTAGGTCTCATTAAAATCTTTAAAAAAATTTTGGTAAGAAATTTTATTGTAATTATAAACCTTTGACATATATTTGTGGCCTTATAACTTGCCATAGTGATGCATATTTTTGGTGATTTTTTACTGAAATTGAATGTCGACATTATTTTGGTCCCGCATAGACTTGTATAGTGGTAACTAGAATTTTATGCTTTATCAACTATTTTATTGATGAATGAATTATGTACTAAACTTGGTGACTGCTGTAATTATTCTTTATAATTGTTATTGATTTAGGGATGTTTATGTGTAGCATTGTTATCTTGGAATGCTTGTAATTCGGGCCAAACTTTGCCCAAATTCTTTTAAAAAATTTGTCCCGCCAAAGCTTTTTTCTTTGTAATGATTTTAATGAGAATTGGAATGTAGGCTTCCTGTTTTGTCCCTTCGTCCACCTATAGAATTTTTGTGATTGGTGGCTCAAGCCAAAAAGGACTAGATTGGTAAGGCTAATGTAGTTGAGAGACTAAATTAGTCACAATTAAAGTTTAGAAACCTTTTGATAAATAGTTTAGGAACTATTTTGGCCTTTTGCTCTTTTTAGAATTATGACTTTGAATTTGAACCATTTGCTAATTACTTCTACTTATTTTATTTGGATAGAATATACATACTTCAGTCAGTGTTGGTAAATTGAAATTGGAGCAATGTTGTTTCTATTTTTAATTTATTAGTTAATTTTGCTAATATCAAATTGTTTCAATTTGAATGATTTGGAATGTTTTGGTTTCTTTTTCTAATTTAATGTCATTTAGTTTTTTAATAGAAGGGTTGGATTTTGATGTTACTACTTGAATTTAAATAGCTATTATAATTTTGGTATTGTGCTAAGTTATTTTTATCATAGTGCTGCCAAAATGAATAATTTTGATTATTATTATTTCTTTCTTTATCACAGTCATTTATATCATTTTCAATTTAGTCATATATAAATTTAGTAGGTATTTAAATTATGATAGTATATTAGGTTTTTTTAACATATCTATTCAAGAAATATTATTAATTGATAAACACACACATAGTAACTATGTAGCATGAAGATTTAAGGTAGTTTTATATAATTAAAATAAATTAAAATTCTAAGGAAAAAAGGAGACTTAGGTTGAAAACACCTCTTGCATATATTATTTGAACTATTTTTTATTAATTAATTCACTTGTTTTCTTGGTTTTCAAATTGCATGTTTCAGTTGTATGTTACGTCAGAATTACCATCTAGAAAGATATAGATAGTGTTTTGGTTATGTATGGATTATTAGTATTCCAATGAATAATTATTTGTTTCCCGGTCAAAGGTATTAACCGGAAATAGAATAACGCAATCTCGTTTGGATAGTCAATTTTGGCAGAATACTAAGTAGGATTCCTGTTTGGATTGTATATTCTGTACATGGAAGTATTGATTTATTTTAGTTGACCAATATAAATTAGACATCCTCACCATATAAGAATATTTGGACCACGGAGACAGGCAACAGCTATGCTAAGTTCGTATAATTGATAGTGCTTCTGTTATGAGATTAAAAAAAAGTTGAGATTCAAAATCGGGGGAATTCATGGGAAACTTTTTGACTACATTCAAAACATAGAAAAAAGAAATATTGGATTAAGGCTCACCAAACCTGCACCAAGTAAAGCAAACCCATACAATTGCCAAAGGATTGAACTAGTTGACTCAAATAAGCGTAATGCATAAGAGGTTCATAATTACCGATACTTGACTACTGAAATTATAACATTGTTATCACTTATTGATTCCTAACCACTTCGTCTCCGATAGGCATTCCACATTCCATTTGCCGGTTCATCCTTCATTTCATGCCATTCGTTGATCTGTTGTTGAGAGGCTGATAGGGGTTGAATTTCTGGCATTGGTGGCACCCCACCTTTTCCCTCGACCTCCATCTCTTGTTCATGGTCATTGAAAATGTCATCCTTTGGCAATTCATTGTGGATAAAATTGCGTAGAGTACAACAGGCTATGACTACATTTATTTGCGTGGTCATATAAAAATTGGGTACAGATCTACGAAGAATGTTGAATCTCTCTTTTAGCACCCCAAAGCATCTTTCAATTACGTTTCGAAGCGATGAATGCCGACTATTGAAAAGTTGTCGTGGTGAGGAAAATCCCCATCGTCCCTGTGTAGGTTGTTGAGGTGTTCCATGATATGGAACAAGAAATCCGGGAATGTTTCTGTATGCAGAGTCAACAAGATAGCATTTTCCTATGGGATAAAAATATTGGTGGTCAAAAACATTTCATCCTACTAGACTAATTTTATAATTATAATATTTATTGCCATATTTAATTGATAACATCTCGAGTGCACCTGTTGGAGGTATTGAAAAATGTGTTGGCCCTATTAGTGCTCCATCCAAGACACGTGTATCGCGTGCACTCCCTTCCCAACCAGCATAAATATATGAAAATCGCATATCAAAATCACATATAGCTAAAACGTTTTGAGTTGCTTGTCCATGCCTATTCACTTATGCCACTTGCTCTCCAGGTGGAGGATGTGCTGGAACATGCGTCCCATCCATTGCACCTACAGCGTTCTAAAGATTTGAAATATGGATTACTTCCTATGTAAGCAATTGCATATATGTGAAATAAAGGTAACTGAAAGAAAGAGTTTGCTATACGAGCGAAAAAATTGCACTTGACTTGTACAAATTATATTAGTAGAATTAAAGTACCATGAACCAATTAGCGAATTGTCGATCCATGTAAATTTTTGAATGGATCTCGTTTTGATGTCTAGGACGAATGAGATGTTCTCCTAACTCACATAGCCCCCGCACCACCTCATGAATATTCCTGCATATGGTCTCCGAGGAGTGCTGGAATCGCTCAGCAAAGCAATGCATACGAGGATTGTGGCTTAACATAACTAAAGTCATACATAATGTCTCTTTTATATGGACTCTTTTATGGGGGTTCTGCGGTACATATCCCCCGCTCACTAAAATTTCACATAAACGCATGAAAGAATCCACGGTAATTCTGCAGTTCTCAAGCACTCTTGCTGTATGGTTGTGGATAATTTCTTGTACATAAGCTCACCCCGCTATTTCTACATGGTAGAAGCATGATGTATCCAGCTGCTCTTTCCGCCACGGGATTGAAGAGTATAACCGTTGCCCACTGGATTAGTTGCCAATCCTCGTCGTCGTCATCGTAATATATATTCGACGATGAGAGACGAGCATTTCAAATGTTATCCATGCACCTTGTGTCACAATCTCGCACACTAAACTTAGAGCAATGTATATATCAATTATGTATACCAAACATGGGGAACTTATAACAATAAATATTTTGTATAAATAAAATTCTCTGCTTAATACATTATATGTCATTAGTGGATTTTTCACATCCTATAATATTTTATTTGATAAACTCAAATAATGCCACTTATTATTTATTCTTATCCGAATATTATTGGATGCATCGTGTCTACAAAAAATAACCTTAAAATAAAGACGAACATGAAGGCAATGGAAAATTTTGAACCGCCAAACATTTGAGCAACCAAGAAAAATTGCTAGGTGTTGTCTTTACAAATTAAAAGGAAGTTCTATTAGCTATAACACAACTAATGGAAAAAATTTTCTGGTTCAATACTGTGACCAATAAGTGGAAGCTTTCATAGCCAACCCAAAATTCTTGTAATGAGTTTGTCAAATAAACTACTTGCCTTTAAACATGAAAGCAAAAAAGTTTACCTTTAGGAAGCTTAGATAAAATTGCAGTTGCGAGGTTTTAAAAATACTCACATGTCAGAAACTCTATAATGTCGTTGCCCTAAGGATCGCTGACAAGATGTTTTCTTGAGTATAACAATAATGTCTGGCAAGTTTTGGTAGGAATATATGAGTGAGTAATTCCTACCGACACTTTATAAGTAATTCCTATAACGCTTTTGGTGATAAAAAAAATAATTCAAATCTATGTATGAAATAATAGTATCGGTAGCTTAACCAATGACAAATTTGCCATTGCACGCAGCCAAAAAAAAAGGCTGTAAAATTTTTATAGAAGGCTGGAAAAAAGCTGTATCTCTTAATCAATCTACCCATGTGCATTTCCTTCTTTTTACTATATTGGGCGCATTTTTTTCCAATTTTGCAAGCACATGCATGCTTTAATGTTATCCGTCAGACAAATGCGTAAGGAATCACTTAAATGTGATACAAAGCTGACCAGCCAACTGACATAACAGCTCCTACTAAAGTATTCCCGTGACTTAACTCATGATGCTCATTGACCATTGGAATTTCAAATTAATATATGCAACTGGAAGCTGGTTGGAACCAAATATGCTATCTTCAATGTGTAATATATGGTTTAGCATTCATTTGCTAACAACTAAAACAAATATATACATATGTACTTGTCATTTACATAAGCAAATACCATATATTCATACATATCAATTTATATATATGAATAAAATTTTCATATGTGGATATATACACACAAGCATACATATCAGAAAAAATATTTAAGTTAGCTTGCCAATTTGTAAAATTACTCCCTGTTGGCGGTAAAGAACAAGTTTCAGGCAGCCAAAATCAGTATCAAGAACTCTTCAATCAATAGAATTAGTACAACTGACATTTAACAGGAAGCCCTGGCAAATGCATAATTCACACAAATCCAACTAGTTGTTAAAAGGAATTCACCTCATAATTATTACAAACGTACTACAAGTACTCATCCAATAAAACATGAAAGCTACAATAAAGTGAATCCATAGGGATGCTTAGTGGGACGAATAACAAGCCAAAATTGGTCACCGCGTCTCCAGTGACCAAAAAGATCCCAACATAGCATCGGATGCTATCCCTAACTCATGAACTTATTCATTCTACCTAGGCATGAGGGGGTTTGGGAGCAAGAATGGTATCGGCGTAGTAATACTGGAAGATGAACTGGAAGCTTTCATCTGATTGGAGGAATATGTGGCACCACCTCTCACTGCTTGCGAACTCCTTCATGCATGCAAGCCGTTTCTAGTTCCACAGATATACAGGCTCATGTTTCGAGTAGCTTTTGTCCCAAACCTTCAAAGCAGCCACACACCATTCATTACATCATGTGTTTTCATCAATCTTAATATGTGACAATTTGCTAATGTTGCAGGCTATATCTCGTAGACCTTCACCGGTCTTTTGAGACTTAGTACTCCTAGACGCATCTTGGGACGAAGTCCCACGACTGGAGGCTTGTTGTTTACCGGGCCTGCTAGTAACAAATTCGACATCTTCATCCACAACAGGAATGTAAACATCCTCACCCAAAAAGACTAACGTAGGTTCATCTACCTTTGCTTTTCCCTTGACCCTTGATACAGCACCGGTGGTCTTTTCAGCAGACCACGGAGAGTGGTGGACATCACTTTGGGTGGATGACTGGGCATGCTGCCTATGGCAGATTTACTCTTAAGAATTTCAGTCAGTTCAAAGAAACAGCCACAGTTTCATCCTTCTTTGAACCTTGCAAAGAATTTATTTTCCTGTATGTCAAGTGAAAGGACATGGGTTGAACCAAGTAGAAAGTGCAATTTTCAAGTAGAAGCCATGTATATAATAAGTTGCAATAACTTGGGTATTGATAACCTATAGCAATTTTGATATATTAAGTAGCTATCTTTACATAAATAAACAAGGCAGAAACATCCGATACAAGAGGGCAGTAGATAATTTGATTAAGATGGTAGCAAATATATGAATGTGACTTTACGAAGCACACCACCCGTTCCCACATTGGCCAGAAAATCAATACTAACTTCTTAATATAATTGCAGAGCGATGTGCATCTTACAACTTGCTGTTAAGGCTTGACTTAAACAATTAATACACAGCCACAACTTCTATTACACGTGAAATACAATAAGGCTATTGCAACAAAGGCCTTGTACAGAAACTAATACTAAAAAGGATACATAGAATTTGATGGCAGGTCCGCTAGATATTGTTCCTTGTAAAAAGATGGTAAATAATTCGGAAAAAATTTGACAACTGTCCACACATTTTATAGATACACAGCCCATTAATCAGAATTATGAATATTTGATCAAGTATCATACAAATTGCTAAGCTTGTCATATGAAAGTCCTCGTGCAACAGGCGGATAAAATTTCAGCAATGCAGTCAATAGATCATAGGTATCAGCGGAAAAATTTTGATTAAAGTTTACCCATGTAAGAGCCCTCCATTTCTCCTTTGTGGCCTGAAAGCACAGCAGCTCTGAATTAAAGCCAATTTCTGTCTCTGCCGTAGACCCAGACATCCCATTTAGTCGGACAAAACACTCTCACTCAGATTCCAGTCTGTAAAATTTGGAACGGTATTGTTCCCATTTCAAATTAACTTGGCACTTGTCATTCATGTGTAGGCTTAGATAATGCCAGTTGGACCTGCTCTTTTGGAACATGTCCCAAGCACCATTCCTATGCCACTCTACAAGTGTGGCAACAAATGATGACTCAAACGTTGGGTGATTCTTCCAATCAGCTATTTTGGATTCATCAGTCACCTACTGCAACAAAACCATATATGAATGAGCCTACACAGCCAGGTTGCTTAAGAAAAAGTGAATTCTACAGTGAACTTCATTACTACAGACTAGGATGCAAGTATTACCTTTAGGAAGTAGTTTCTTGTACAAGCATCCAAATCGTTTGAATCAGTCTCGGAATGTGCTGGCTGGACTGCACAGAAATGAATTACAAAGTGCAAAAAAATTGTGAGTTGTAATAGAAAGACATAATAAAAGATTCCAATTATAGTTGTTCGATAAATTGCACATGACTACGGAATCCACAGCTATTGTTGGATCAAAAACAAATGCTATATAGAACAGAAGGCAAGATATAACAACAACCTTGCAATAGTATAGACAATCAAACACTCACAAACTTATATTGTGGTCTTACCGCTGCTCTTACAGACTTGACGGCGTTTATGTGGCATATAAATGTGTTTAATTCTAATATTGGGGGAACAAGAGTTTCGGACTGCGTTGCTACAAAAAAAAAAAAAGAAGCATTATGACCTCCTCTGGCAATGGGACGCCAAAATGGTAAGTAGTACAACTGATAGAAAACCGGATCCAAGCACATTCAGTCAACAAAGTCACCAAGGCAAACATGATAGAATTTAAACAAAAACACTGTATGAAGGTGTTTTAAAATCGCATAAACTTAGACAAAGGCCTATATCTAACTTCTTTCAATAAGTAATTATAGTCATACTGCCTCCCTCAACTATCAATAATTTTGTTAACACTAATTATGAGCAATTAAATATTTAAACCAACATAAATTATTGAACCCTAAATTTTCAGAAGCAAGATCTACGGGCATCAAACATTTCGGTAGCTTTTTACCATAAATCCGAAGAGTCTACTGAAGAACCATAAAAATGAATGAAAAATAGATTTATTGGAACAAAGCCAACGAAACATACTTGGGCAGATGAATTGAGCGTAGTGGAGATTTCTGTGTCAACGAAGAAGGTCAGCGGCAAGGTCCACGACACAAAGCTTTCTTGGCCAGAATCGTTATAACCGATACAGTGCTTTCTCCAATCCACGTTGTATTGGTGCAATTATCTGTCAAAATTGGCTTGTTATTCCTAAGTAATGGACATGGATATGTGGTATGAATTAATGGGGAGGCAGCGTCTGGTTGGAGCTGATAAAGAAGGGGAGTAAAGGGAAAGAAAGAGAGAAGCACAGGTACAAGACAGGTTTTGTTGGTTTGTGAATTGGGATAGTACAATGGTCAAAAAACAAGATAGCCCAAAAAATGGAATACTGGATAAAAGGTTGGATAAATTATTTGGGTCAAATGAAGTTAATTATTCAAAACTTTCTACTATTTTCTAATACTGAAAATGGATACTAACAATCCATACAATGCCAAACGAATTTGAATATCTATTTTAATTTTGATAATGTGCTAAATTATTTTTAATTGTATTATTGCCAAAATGAATGATTTTGAATATTTTGTTCCCTTTTTAATCATAGTAATTATATCATTTATTTATAGTCATGTATAAGTTTGTTAGACTTTCAAATTATAGTGGTATGTTAGGTTTTCTTATTATATCTATTTTATAGAATATTGCTAATTTATAAATGCTCACATAATAACTATGTAAGGCTTAGTGCAATTTTATACAATCAAATAAATAAAAATAGTAATTATATGAAAAAGTGAATAGAGTTATGAATAATAGAGTGGGCTGTTTATATTGTGGTTTATTTGAACTTGTAGGTTGTTTTGGTCATTTTAAATTGTGTGGGACTAGCATTTTTGGTAATTAATAATACTTCTAGTATTGTATTGGGATGCAGCAGGTTTGGCAATGCTTGTAACAAAATAAATATGTTAATTCATGACTTGTAATTCTTAAACAAATTTCTCTCTCTCTATATGTTTTGTCTCCTTCTTAGTTTTCTCTCTCATTCTCCTCCTATCTCTTCTCCCTAATACTTGCCATTATTCACACCTAACTCTTAATGGAGCTTGTTTTCTCCCGCCATTTCACACTCTTTTGAATCTATCATCCTTCTTTTCCTTCTTCTAACTTTCGATTGGTCATGAAAGTATAACAGCAATCCCTCAATTTCAAAACTAGTTACAATACTAACCCAGTATAAAACAATATGAATTTCAAAATCAATTTATTCCTTTGAATCAAAAGTTCTCTCTTTTATCATTGAATTATTGTTGGAGAGGAAGTTAGAAAAGGGAAGAGTATAGAGTAAAGAGCAAATCCAAAATACTACATTTGCATGCCAGATGGCAAATCATCTCTCTTTTCAGCATCTTCTTGTTTAGCATTCTGAAGAACTATGGTGCTTTTTTTTGTATTTTTCATTTCTTTCTTTCTTTGATTTTTTTCATTTTATTATTTCTAGAATTTATAGTCATTTTTTCTTTTGGTTTTGCAAACAATTGTGTTTGTATAGTTTTACCTATTTAAAGTTTCTAAACTATAATGTTAGGTATTTTTGAGACATATACATGTGCTTATTTCATAGTAGAAATTTAAAATTTTTAGCAGCTATATATTCTACTCTTGACTAGTTAACTTGTGAAGAATGGCTAGACTATCACGTTCTCTTAAAAAATAGCATTAAATATTTGATTGTGAAGTTTGTAGAAGTGGTCAAATTTTGCCAATATAATTAAACACATTTATTTTTTTTTACTGAAAATCAAATGGAATTTAATGACTTTTGTTGTATACTTGTTCTCTTTCAAGTTTTCTTAAATTAATGATACATTTAGTTGTAAATCCTCATGATTTTTCACTTTGCCTTCCAAGCATTTGTGTTTTTTGCACAAGCTATTGCTTTTGGTTAGATACTATGATTGTAGTAAGTAAGAAGACTGTTGTGCCTATAAAATTTGGCATTGGATGATTGTGGCGATCAAGAAACTAAATCCTAAGGATAAGTAAGATTTTGAAAAAAAATCTAGGTATTACACCCTAAATTATGTACTGCTATTTTGGCATTGTTTTTAATTGCCTTTTTGGGAATTCCAAAACAGATATGGTTGTATAAGTCATATAAAAAATATTAAATTCTCGTGAAACATGATGCATTAATTAGTACATTAGAATATAATGTATTTTTTAATTGTTACTTAAAATTTAGAGATGGTGGTTTAATTTGTTTTTCAACTAAAGAAAATAAAGATTAGTTCATATGGAAGTTGCCTTAAATATCATCTAATTTGAATGGTTGAATATTTTGTCTTGTGAAATATGAAGTTAATTTCTTCTTTTTTTTGGTTGGTCACCTAAAGGCCCTTGCACTATTGAAAAATAATTATCCCTATTTTAGATTCATTCAACTTTGGGAATAGTAATACTTATCTTAATTAAATCAATGAATGCTTACGTATATCTACCATGAAGTCAATTTGTATGTGCATTATTTTCTTGGATATCTAGTTTGTCTAATGTTTATATCTCTTGGACAAATTGATCTTTCTTACATATTATAACAATAAATATCTACTTTGCATCTATTTCTCATGTAATAGTTTGAAGATCATTAACTAAAATTTGATTTTATAAATTATATACATGTTTTACAAACCAAATTATAGTCACTATGGGAACATGTTCACTTAATATTGATGAACCTCACATTTAGGAAATCAATTTATAAGTTTATACTTCTATTACTATATAATATAATAATGTTTCTTCCCTTTTATATAATGCCTAAGATACCCTTACTTATTTAATTCATCGATCTAATCTAATCCACAAACTCCTACATGATCTGATTTCAATGTGACACATCTCCTACTTCAATTGGTTGCCTTTTTATTAGTTCTTTTGTTAAATTGGTTGCAAATTAGATGTCTAAATGCTGCATAATATATATGACTGTGTAGTAATCAATTTTATATTTTCTTAAATGCTTTAAAGCTGAAAATTTTTAATTAGACCTTGCACCCAAAGTAGAAAACGAAGCAATTAGCGAGAAAAAAAAGAGAAAATTTCAAAAAAATTTTAAGAACACAACTTTCTTCAGTTTTAGATGAATGCTAGAAAACAAAACTTCTATAAGTTGGGAGGAAGCAAAAGGAAATAGAAAAAAATCAGTTGGAGATGGAGCAAGTCAATAGATGCATTAATAGCAATGTAAAGAGTTATAAACATTTTTTTATTAAGTGAAGAGTAACAAACATTTTTTTCAGTAAATTTTGATTCTTTATGGTAAGTCTATTTTATTATTTACGTTCTTCATTATTTTCTCATAATAATGGATTGTAAAGATTGTATGAATTACAAATATTTTAACAATGTTAGCAAAACAGATTCTAAACAATCGAATAGAATACCAAATATTGAGGATCATAACTTGTATGTAGAGTTGTTACTTTTATATCCCACATTCTAACTTCAGAGAATATGGTAACGCAGCATATAGTTGGACAAGAAGTGCATGCTTATTATGTTGAAGCTAGAATGCCTCTTTTCTTTGTAGAAAGTATACACAATGATAATTAGTTTTCTTTCCTAATAAGTATTGCTATAACTTTCTAAGGAAAAAAAGACTTCTAACCAGATGTCAAACTCAAAAAAGCTTTACTATAATATCATTGTATTTGTGTGTATACTGCACTGCTTTTTAGTGGCATTAAATGCTGTCACTTCCTTATTTGCAGCGCCATATTCGCTTTTTTCAATCTTTTTACCCAATTCTTTGGCCATTTTTATTAAGGAAATTCTTAAATTAACGACACCAACTACAAAAATTATGTATTGTCAATCTTGCCAACCAAAGCTACGAGTAAGCAAGTATTGACTATGGAAATCTCTTGCAATGATGATCTTTGGTATATGGAAATCACAAAAAATAAAATAAGGTACCTTTAGTTCTTTTACACAGTCAACCGGTCAGTCAGTCACCTAGCACCACTTTTAGAAATTGTAGTTTATACAAATTTTTAATCTCCTCTTACATATACACACATACACACAAAACATACTACTTCAAATGCTACTTTGGAGTTGCACAAATTTCTATTTTCCTCATACCAAATTGAAACAAAGAATAAAATCTATCCTTCCAATTGGAAAATCAACTCTATATGGATCCAAAGATGTCTTTTTCTAATTGGGGTATGTTTGACAATAAAAATAATATATGGTTATGATTTTCCTTTGTTTTTATAGAATGGTGCCAACTAATTTGGAAAAAAAAATGAAGTGATTTCATAAATTTTATGAGTTTGGCATAAATTGCTTCTATTGTTTTGGTGAATAATTGTGCCACAAATTACATTCACTTATTTGTCCAATTTTTCAGTATAAATTGGTCCTATTGCAATTCAATTATTGCTCATATACAATTCTACCTATATATATATATATATATAATTCTACCTTTTGTCTTGATTACTTCCAAATTTATTTCAAATTTCGAATTTACGTAACTTGTCATCTAACTTCCAATGTGTTTGTATTCTTATGGCTTTTGATTCACTCCCTAACTTGTCATTTAACTCTAAGGAAAAAAATGAGTTGGTTAATTTACAGAGCAATATTTGCAAATTTTGCACAATAGTAGCAGGTTGCAGTGCTAGTTCCATTAAACTTGGTACTTCTCAGAATAATTTATACCAATCCACTTTTAGGAATCTGCTTGCCTTATTTTGAACTTTTGTGAAAGTGATTCTAAGGGGTTCAAAGAGTCAAGAGTGGTGCACATCCACAACCGTTACCCCAACTGTTGTACAGATGTGACAATGTGGGAGTAAAGATAAATTGCAAATATTATGAAATTTTATAAATGAGAAATATTACCTCTAAAAATGCATGAGGAGTATCAGTATTATTAGCTCTTGCATTAGAACTTTCTACATTCCATAATGATGATCAAGCTCCAAATGTGCTAACTCAATTAAGTTGTCATGTTACCCATATGTAACAATGAATGCATAATGAATTTGAAATTTGTGATTAGTATTTGAAACAAAGTGAGACTGAAGATGAAGAAATAGTGAATTATTTTACTAACAATCTAAGTAACATTGCTTGGTCAATAAAATGGTTCGATCTTGATTATTAAATATGGTTTATATTAAGAAAGATAAATCATTAAAAGATATTAGTTATAAGTTCATATTTAGTGTTCATTGACAATAAGTCATTTTGTTGGATTTACATTTCTTTGTTGTCACTTCGCCTTGAATTGCAAGAATTGTTAAAGCTATATTGACTCTGTTTGTAGTGATTGCACCTTCTATTTCTTGGAACTAGTCTAACAGAGTTATTAGCACTGATTTTTTCTAAACATGGTCAAATTTATATTTCAAAAAATGAAAAATTATCACAATCAAATTACAAGAAAGCATCTAAAAAGAAAATTATTCTCTTTTTTCTTGTCGATGTTTTAGTAGCATCCCTCTATTTTGCTACCTCTTTTTCTTCCTTTATTTCATCATCAAGCGATTAAAGTCAACTGTCAAGACTATCCCTAATATTGTAATAGACTAAATAGTTACTATTTGAAATAATTAAAAATTTAGTTAAAATCAGAACAAACTAAAAAATACTAAAATATACAAAACCCCTTCATGAATGCCACTTATAATGCCAAATTACTTAAAACGTGTAACACATGAAAAAGACTTTTACTAATGGCAAATATTTTTTTATTTTTGCTTTACTTTTATGGTATGCATTCATTAGGCATCAAAGGATATACGTTTGAATTTTTTAAAAAGTATAAAAAATTCCATAAAAAAACTTTAAGATAAATTGTGAAGCAGCATAAACTTCTCTTTAGTAGTAATTGTCTATAGATTATTAATGAGCTAGCAAATAGATTCTCAAAGATGGATATAAGTCAAAACCAATATAGGTAAAGTTACAAACAATAAGCAAAATCAAACACTCTATGAAAGGAAAAATAATTCATGAAAACTTTAATATATTGTCTGTGTATAAAACAAATAGATAATAACCTGAAAGTAAAGGAGAAATATAAAACATCCAAACATGCAAAAAGTAAGTATCTACCAAGTAATATAGAAAAGTTAATGATTTCATAGCACTGATATTATAAAAAATATATATAGCCTAATAAAACATGATTTTTTTCTAAAGTAGTCAAATAATAAAAATTAGAAGCAATCCATTTTAAATAAATGAACCCAAATTCTAGTTATAACAAAAAATTAAACATTTAGAATACAAAAAATATAATTTTACTTGCAATTATAGGAGTAGAGATGGGAGAAAAAAGGGATTTTAACATATTGATCGTAAGATTTTAGAACCCTGTCCTCCGAAGAAATGAAAAAATTGATCCTTAATCTCTTGTTGTCACCTCTAGCTATCACAAGAACAACTTGCATTAGAGGAAATAGAACAAGATAGATAAAATTAGAATTGTAGAGTCTAATTTGAAAATTTCAAAACAAAACAAACTATTGACATAAGATACAAATGAAAAAATGTTTATTGATATATAAAAAAAGTTCTTTTTACCTTCAAAAAACTATCTGCAAGGTCAAAATTTTATGGAAGTAAAATCAAATACAAAAAACAAGAAACAACAAGAAGATTAACAAATGATAGAACTTTTAAATGATGTCATAAAAGAGAAATCATAGTTACTTTCCACAAAAACAATCACAAATAACTTTTAATTTCATGGATATAGAATAAATTGCATAAATGATTAAAAAAGAACTTTAAACATGCAGAAGAGATCATAATTTCAAGTCCATTCGTTCCAAAGACCAAAATAACAAGTGAATTATGAGATTGAGGCATAAAGAAAAGAATCTCCCCTTCTTGAAGGTCATGATCAACAATAAAGGCATTCCAGATTTGGCAAAAAAATTTTTGTCATTCCAATGTTATTTATCCTGTTTCCACTCGTGAGGTCTATATATGATGTCTTGGATTCATGTAATTTCGAATCATCAAACTACATAAGTTTCTACCAAACAAATAACTTATAATACTGACAAATACAGAACAAATAAAAGTTGAATATTGAAAAATATTTAAGCATACATCTACATACCATGCTATAGTTGAAGTGGGAGAAAATTTTTGATAGAAAGTATCTAATGCCATCAGATCATGCGAGAAAAATCGATTGATTGATGATGTTATTAAATGCAAATCTAACTGGTTATTATCATACCCTGCAATATAAAAATAGTACATGAGAGCATGTATATTTTTGAAAGGCAAAGGTGAAGTAGGGGACAAAATAAGCTTCCTTATGAAATAGATGATCTATAAGGGATCATTGGAAGGTGAAATGTCCAGCACGTTCTAACAAGCTTTTAATCAAATCTAAAAGCAAATATGTCATATACAAAACTTCCTCTATTTCTTAAAAATATCATATCATTTCTATCAATATAGTTATCTGAGCAAAAAGTCTTCCATTCTACTTCGAAACAATGATCCCTGATTTTTAAATTCCACCAAACTAAGTCATGTTAAACAAAAATAGTCTGCCAATGGTTAAAATAGTTGGAATTAAATCTATCAGCAGGTATTTCTTGAAAATAAAGTGGACAGATTAAATAAAGTTTAAAGTAAAAGAAAAATTGATCAATAGTTTAACAAGTTACCTGTTTTTTAGTGTTTGTGTAGAATAATACATAACACCATTATTGTCCACTTGATATTCTATAGCTTTTGGTTGGTTCTATGAGCAAAATGTAAAGATTGAGGATATTGGATTAAATAAAAGCGTAGATATTATCTGATAACGCTATTAGGTAAAAGGAAAAAATTATCTGCTTTGGCAAAAGCTGACGAAGAGATGTGCGTGATACTTTGTAACAATTGCTGAATCGATTCAAGTGAATATAAAGACCGCTCATCCATGGATTGAAGAACCATAGGATCCAGGAAGCTCCTCTTTGGATAGTATACCATCTCCCTTGTGCTATCTTTTACAGTAGTGGCCACATGAATTCTACCATGATCAAATGTGCAAAAATAAAATCATATCTTGGTGTTTAGTTAAACTGATTCCCATTTTTTGAAAGGATTTTTTTTTGGTCTATTCATTTCTGTCTTCAAATATTTATGAAAGAAAGAGACATGGTATTAGATAAAATAACATGCAAAAAAGAAGAAAAACTATTGCTGTACATTGATGGGTAAAACTATTTCTACCTTCAGTGACATCAGATATGTGAACGAGCTCAGATGCAATAGCAATGATTGAAGCAGCAGTAGCAACAATTGATACCAAATAAAAGACCAAAAGAATACACAAACATAAAAGATCAGCCACAAAATCACAAGATAATAGGAAAAAAGGCAAAGCTAGAAAGAGAAAGAATAAGAAGACCAAAGTTACAAACTACAATCAAAAGCGAAGAAGCTAACAATAATTACACCCATCCAAATAAGTACTATGAGATAAAAGATAAGGCAAAACAATGATGGTAGATACAGCCCAAAACAAGATCCGAGAATCAATTTTTAATTAACACCTCTTCACAAATTCAAGAGACCAATATAAGAAATGAAACATTAAAATAATGACATTAGATGATCAACATAAGAAAGCTCGAAATTAATCACGTAAAAAATGAAAATGAGACACCAAAACTTCCTCAAGTATGAAAAAATTTGAAATGATGACCGCCATAGCTCACATAAAACTCAATAAACAAAATAATAAAACTGATGCTATTAGATATCTAACCTTAATGTAGCAAAGTGCAGATGATGACAAACAGTAAAATAAAATAATAGTAAGAAAAGAAAATGCAGCATCTATTTTAGAAATATAGACAAAATATCTATAAACACAACATATATAATGAAAAACATCTAAAGATATGCTAACAAGCTCCGATAATAGCAACACCTGGAGTAGTAGCAGCAGTCATTCTTACCAAATAAAAAAATAGAGATTCAATTGTTGGAAACTAGCAATCAAGGTGATCTTTTCAAAGAAAAAAACAAGACATAGACAGGCTACTGCTAAGAAAGATGGAAAAGACAGTTCAAATAAAAACTCTCCAGTGTAAAAGCTTAAAACTAAGCACATCAATAAAAATATGAAAATCAGCCTACAAAACTTCCCAAGATGATTGCAAAAGAGGGAAAAAAGCGCACCTCTATTGTAGATTCCGAAAGTGAATACACAAGTTGAGTATGAAAAACTGATAAAAAAGCCTACACTATAAATGATAAAAAACAACATCGACAGAGATCAATATGTAAGAGAGCATATAAAAGAAGAAAAGAAAGGAAAAGTCACAGGAAAAAATCCGACCAAAGTTAATATCTGCAAGAAGGTGAACAACTGGGAGGAAAACCCTAAAAAAGAAACCACAATCATGAAGTGGAAAACCACAAAAAAAAAATAGGAATGACCAATAAAAAAGGAGGGCACCAAAAGTCAAGAAAAGAGGTGAAAAAGTCTAAATAGGTCAAAAGAAATTTTATCTCTAATATAAATATCAGAACACCAACAGACCGAACTAAGCATGGAGGCCATAAATCCAGCAAACAAAATCAACCAGGTAATATGCCTTACTCCATTGGAGAAAGATTCTTGAGAACCCTTTAGACGAAAAACAAGCATTACGTCTTACCTCTGATTGTTAGGCAGAGAAAGAATATTAGGCAAAGCATGGAGGCCATAAATTCAGAGATCAAAATCCATTGGGTAATATGCCTTACTCCAATGAGGTAAGATTCTTGTCACCCTTTCGGATAAAGAACCACAAAGACAACAAACGAAGAAGGAAAAAAAAGAAAAAGCATATAGTGTCTTAGTAAAAATGAATAGGCAGTAGGTGGAGAAGGGAGGAGGGAATTTTCGTGTGAGGAGAACAAAAGAAAGTTCGAATATCATGCAAGAGGCACATGACGACGACAAAAACTTATGAACAATACCCTCTTTGATGCTTAGTCTTATACTAGGTTTTGGGTCTCGCACCCAGTGCAGGGTGGCCTGTGTTAGAGCCCGTGGTAAATGTTGGGTGCAATTTTCATGGTTGGATGCTGCATTGCAAATTTGTAACGGATTGTTTGAGATATATATGATTATTTGATTTATTTAAATGTAATGTGAACAAAACCATGGGTAAATTCTTTCTACATTGGTGTTTTTAAATATGGTGACTGTGTATCTAGCTTTTGTTTTTGGTAAAAAAACAATGCTATGTCCGGTTCTCAAGTCGTGCTCTTTGACAAATATGTCCTAGTTGGTTGTGATGTATTTTTCTGTTATTGTTATTGCGATCATTTTGTAGCCAGATGTGAGTTGCAGAATGAGTGTTCATTTTTCGTTTATTCCTTCTTTGAGATGTTTGGGTATCTTCTGTACAATTGTATTGATGGAGTTAATAGGATAAATATGTATGTATGAAATTTATTTATGGAGGTGGATGTGCAAGAATTAAATAGGTAATATAAAATTTACCAGTTGGTATTTGTCTGCGTTTGAGTAGATATGATAGAAAGCAATATTTTTTGTAAGAGTTTGCCTGAACCTTGGATCTAGTGAGGTGAAGTAGGTTTGTTGGGATGTTGCATTATGGATATGGGTTGCAAGTGGATAGAGAGACATATACTATTAGTAAATGTCTGATATGTTTAATGGATGAATGAATGTTCGAAAATATAGTATGTGTACCTAGGTTTTGTGGTGTTTTATTTGTAAAGGATGTTGTCAATGGTAGTGTCCATGCAAACGATATTGGAATTGATGGTTATTGAATATTATTGTTTCAAAAACATTGAAATCATTGTATTTGAAAAAAATTAAATGTTTATTTTGGATCTGATTGTCGTTGATATATGCATTCCAGTCAAGTGCAGAGATTGTCCTTCCATGCATATTTTTCATTGTTGTGAGCCATGGTTTAAACAAATTCTGTTGTGTAGGTTATCTTTAATTATACTAAATAATGATATTGGAATTTTCTATAAATAAATTGGACGAATGTTAGCGATAATTGATTTTTTTATCATAGACTATGAATATGTGTAGAGTAAATACCAGGTTGGAGTAAGGGTTATACTATATCAAGAAATACAGTTTTGGAGTTGCTTGTTCGGTTGGTTGTCTATTGGATGAATCTGTGTCTAGAGAAGATATATTTGTTATTTGGAATATGAGATTGGATGATAAGAGGTTTGACATATTTGTGTGCATAGACGGTTGTGTTGAGGAAGGAGAGTGATATGTGAACATACCTGAGAGTGCAGTCTCCATGTAGTTGTTGTATGATTTTTGTTTGTTCTTTGTAGAAGAG
Source organism: Coffea eugenioides (assembly GCF_003713205.1). Taxonomy (NCBI): domain Eukaryota; kingdom Viridiplantae; phylum Streptophyta; class Magnoliopsida; order Gentianales; family Rubiaceae; genus Coffea; species Coffea eugenioides. The sequence goes on from NC_040041.1 coordinate 14,302,990, forward strand.
AGTTGAAGGAGTTTTTATAGTGTAATGGGTTCTGTTTGTTTTATTATTATTGGTTTCAATTTTTGTGAGTGGGTTGATGGAAGGTTAGTGTACTTTGGATTTTGGTTGATTTGTTTTGATTAATATATGGTTTGATATTTGATTATTATAGGCTCTTAATAGGGTTTAAATTGTGACAGCCTTATCTCCTTCTAGGGCGTACCCAAGGATTTGGGGGACCGCCTGCCTAATTCTCGCCAATATTCAGTCACGAATTATGAAAATTACAAATAAAATCTCAAATATAAAAGCGATATTAATTACTAGGGATGGCAACGGGGCAGGGTTGGGGCGGGGGAGGGGTTGCCTATTAGTTCCCCCCGTCCCCCGCCTCCTGCTCCCCCCGCCCCGCCCCCGCCCCGCCTTGCCCCGCTTCCCCCGCGGGTGCCCCCGCGGGGTTAAAAAAATTTTATTATATAATTTTATTATAATTAAATTTTAATAAATAATCAAGTACTAAAATATCAACACATCACCAAATTATTATTCATTGTAATTTTACAATTGAAACTCATAAAAACAATCAAACAGAAGTTATTTGAATACAATCCAATATGATAAAATAAATATAATTAAAATAATCAAGTTTTCACTTTTAGTACAAATGCAATCACTAATTCATTATTGTGTTTGTGCTTTTTTTTGAGAAAAAAGTGTTATTCTATTAAGTGTAATTAGAAATTTAGTATAAATGTATTAGTAAATTTAGTATAACTAATTAATAAATTTTATTAGTAGACATGTATAATTATTCATATAATTGATAATATCAATTATATTACATAAACTAATATACATTATATAATACATCTAACTAATAATATCATTATCATAAGTTTATAACTAATTAACTTACATATTATATATAATTTATATATATATATATATTTTTTTTTTTTGCGGGTGGCGGGGCGGGGGATGGGGCGGGGGTATACTCCCCCACCCCCCGCCCCGTTTCTAAGCGGGGGGAAAAAATTCCCCCCCGCCCCCGCCCCACCCCCCGCCCCAACCCCCGCCCCGAGAGCCCCCCGCGGGGCGGGTACCCGCAGGCACCCGCCCCCTTTGCCATCCCTATTAATTACTTCTTTCAATATATACACTCATGGACCTCCAATATCCACACAATCTATAATACAATCAAAGAGTCGAACTTGCCAAAAATTAAACCAAATAAGTCGACTAGACATCTATGAAGTGCTCGCGGGAACAGCTGACAAACTTAGAAGAAATCGAGACCTTTCTCAATTCAACCTCTCATGTTCTCATCCCTGTAAGGAAAACAAATTTGCATGGAATGAACTAAAAATCCAGTGAGATTCCAGGTAACCAAATAGGTAAAATAATAGACTAGATATCAAACACCGGATATCAAGAAACAAGTCAAATTCAAATAGATCATGGCTCGGTATATAGTTAAGCAAGTAGCCAAATAGATCATGCAAAAGTGTATAGTAAAGAACATATTCATAGTAAAGGATATAGTTTGCTCTCAGGAGCAAGTTCCACTATAGTTTGATCAAAGTTCGTTGACTCTCTGTCAACCACGAAAGTATAACGTCCGTAGATCACCACTTTACACTAATTTTCGTCTATCAAACATACTCTTTACCAGTCCCGTACGTCAAAAAAATACCCAAGGTTCGTCGATCTCCTCGACCAAACTCTTACCGGCTCGATTCGACCAACTAACTCTGAGTTGGACTTATAGTCCCAGATATACAGTAATTCATAATTTGACTTATAACCCCAAGTATTCAGATATTCAAGATTGGAGTCATTGGCTGTTATCCAACGCTCAACACAGTAAATGATTGGAGACGTTAGATGTCACTTAACGCTCCGTATTCAGTAACATCAGTGTTCAAGTGATAAATTTTAATCAAGAATAAACAGGTTAGGAACTTGTCCTTTACCTAAGATTGCCCAACTTACCCGACCACTTTGAAACTGGTCTAAAGTAAGAGGTCCAACGAGGGTTCAGTTTAGTCGTTGCCAACTTACATTCACGCATACGCATGAGTAACCTTAGTTTTCACTTACCCGACGTCTCGGATAGGGTCCAAGACCCAGTTCAACAATTACAAGAGAGATGTAGCTGGTCTACAATTCAACCGCTACAAGAGGGATGTAGCCGGTCTACTATTCAACCGCTACAAGAAAGATATAGTCGGTCTACAGTTCAACCGCTGCAAGAGTAATGTAGCCGGTCTACAACCATGCATATAAACATGCAAGTCAATATGCATGATCGATTAATTCAAGTTCACGGAGGTCAAATGCGAATAAAGACACATTCACCTCGCCATAATCATGTCACAAGTAATGTCCAACATCCACATTCTCAAGCATTTCAGATATTTCAAGTCAACATGTAAGTCGCATACAAATCCAATTACTTTGTTCATGTATGAATGATATATCAAGTGTTTAGTCAAGTTAGGTCGATTGAGTGTGCATAAGAGCATACTCGCCTAAACAGACTCAAGTCACAAATAGATTCAGCATATCATGTTTCAAACATTTCAAGTATTTCAAATCCAAACAATTAAAAATCGAGTGGTGAAGAACCCTAATCAAACAAGAAAACTGAAAGAAAGCTATAGAAATCAGAAATTTGATCAGCAAATCTGACCGGATATTGGCCGGATTGACAGGGAAAAACTTAAAATTTTTGCTGCTTACTGCCTCAAATCCGACCGACAATCCGGCCAGAAAATGGCCAGATTTCAACTATAATAAAATGGCCGTACATGTTTGAACAGGATATCAAAAGTTTAATTGAATTAGGTCAAGTGCGATAAAGTACACACTTGCCTATGAGACGATAAATCAGGTACCTAACATTTTCTAACAATAATGAGCATGTAACATGTAGTTGAAACACTCACCAATTAATTGCACCCCTTCACCTATTGAACTCTCTCGAGTCCTGTGATCATATACTATATTAAAAGACTAGCAATACAAAATCAAAATACATGAAAAATTAAGATTTTTAAGACTTTATTTCTTTTCACTTAAACCTCAATTCCACTCATAAATTATACCCAAAATGATTTACCAACTCCAAACCTAAAGTGGGCAATGAAAGTAAGAACGGTTCTAAGAGAACAGAATTTTTCAGTTTTGCACAATACTATTTGAAAAATCATATCTCAAGCTACTTAAGTCCAAAATTGATAAACTTTATACCGTCAAAAAATAGATTCAAAGGGTTACAATTTCTTAGAAGACACATTTGTAAGATTTTGTCCATAAGTTAGTCAAATTCGAGCCTCAAGTTGTTGCTTCATCCAGTAAAAGATAGAACAGGTGTGGAAAATAAGTCAAGTTTGAAATATCACAGCTATTCGTAGTTTTTGAGAAAAATTTTAAAATTTTCACGGTTGATAGTACTCTGAATCTAGTTTTCAAAGCAATAAACAGAACTCAATTCTGACTTTTCTAGAATAAAATATAACAGATTTCCAAAACTGGTCAAGGGTTCCTGCGGAAAATTTTCAGCAACACCTCCCCTTGTTTTCTTTACTTTTCCATCCAAATTCAACACCAAATGTGATGTCAATTTAACCCCTATTACAACCACAAGTCATAAGCTATTTATACACTTATTTTAGGCCATAATACCATCCAAATATAGCACATATATAGCTCAAATACCAATCACAATAAAGCTGAAAATTGAAAACCCTAAGTTAGAATTCATGATCACAAGCTAGAAATTTCTTTAGGCAAGTCAAACTAGCATATAAAAATTAGATATTTCACATAGCAAGACTATCAAACCATGGCCAACCCTTAAACATCATATATGAGCAGAAATTTCAGCATAAAAACTGAAAAGTGCCATAACACTACTTCAAACCAAAATTGCAATCCTAAATCACTAGTTTGCAAATAATTGAAGGAAAGGAAAGTTTTTTGTCATAAATACCTTAAACCCTATGAAAAGAGGTTGCCAACACCTTTATCTTCCCAAATCACTCCACCATAACCCTTAACCTTCCTTAGAGATCCACTTTTATGGTGTAGTTTGCAAAACTAACGGTTGAAACTCAAGATTAAGTGGAAGATGAAGTTGCTCTCTTGTTTTTTCCTCTCAAATATCCGGCCAAGCAAGGAGAAAAATGAAGACAATTTGGGTCAAATTTGGTTTTAGTAAAGTTAAGAAAAACTTAGTCAGAGTCCAACATCCAACGGTTTCGCAACAAATGGCGCCTTAGGGTTTATTCTCATTTCTTTGTCTTCCAATCACTAAATTGTCTTGCCAACCTCTAATTATCCCTTAATACCTTATAAAATAACATCCATATATGCAAAATTTCACTTAGTCATCAAAATTTTATCGCACTTACCGCATTAGCGGATCCTACGTCCATAATGCACTTCAAACATAACATGTACTAACTTATGCCAAGAAAATGATTTGAAAACTTGACTCACTTATAAAAATATCTAAAAAATTAAGGTAATAAAATAAAGTAAAGAAAATGTGGTCAAAGAAATAAAATAAAATATAAGAAAATTTTTCGAGTCCTCACATAGATGTTCTGTTTTGTTTATGGTGAATTTAATTTTTTGTGTAAAATATCCATGGTATTATGGAATTATTGGAGTGAGAAGTGGGCTTGTCGCATAGCATCATGGTTTGTTGTGCATGTGATTATTGATTGAAATGTTTGGGACATTAGTTTAACTTTTTGTGCTTTGTTCTTATTTGTTGAGTTGTCTTGTCAATCATTCTTTGCTGTTGATAAGATACATGTTAGGCAATTTATTTTGGTAGTCTTGCTTGGTATAGAGACATATATATACATATACATATATATACATATATGTTATAGACATATATATTCGTGTATATATATACTATAGACTGACAGATAGACAGGCAGACAGACAGACAGATAGACAGACAGACACATATATCTATGAAAAGTTTGGTAATTTGGTGTAGTAAATGAGATATACTTCTACATATTCATCATTGAATATTTGTACAAAATATTCTTTATTTTGGATATGAATAATGATTAATGTATACCCAAGTTTGATGCTATGGTGTTTATTCAGTTTCTTCCATCCATTGGTGAGGCAATCATCTTCGTATTTTATTTCCTGTGTATGAGAATGACAATGAAATATTAGTATTTCGTTTGTGTTGGGTCGAAAATGTGAAATATGTTCTTGATATATTTCCTGTGGAAAAAATATAAAGAAAAAGTTAGTATGTTTTATGAAGAATTTATATATGACAGAAATTGAATTTATGTGTATTTTATATGATACATAGTGGATTAGGTTTTTGGTTGTAATTGAAATATAGATGGAAACTTTTTTCGAGGAGGTGTTCTCTTCCTGTGAAGTAGCCTGCAGTAGAAGGAACATTGAGTCAGTATTATTGTTTTGTATTGGTATATAGTTTGATTGAGTTTTAAGATTTGTTTTATTTTTATATAGTGTTATTTTTTTATATTGTCATTGGTTGGCAAAGTATTCCATTGGTAGGATGTTGTGCATTGGTTAGGTGTGAAGATTGTTACTTTCAATGTCATGACTCCGTTGTGAAAAAATTGGATAAGAGAATGGTAGCAAATGGAATGATTTTCAATGAATTTATTTCAGTTGGAATTGTGTCCGATTTCTGTTGGTTTGACAAACCAAATCTTGTTGTCTATCTTTAAGATAGCTGTTCTCCTTAAATGGTTGCCTAAGTATGGCATGAAACTATGTGGTACGGTTTATATATCAAATTGATAATTGTTATGTTAGTTGTTTTTGGGAGAGATTTAATGTTTGTACAAGTTGTTTTTGGGAGAGATCGAAAGAGGGATATGTTACTTACTATCTAGTTGTTGTGTGAAGCAATATAGTATATAAGAAAAGATTTGATTGGACAATCTGTGGAAGAAGATATGTTGTTTTAGTAGTTTGATAGTGAAAAACAATATCGAATGAATATTTGTTACCTGAATGTAATTTTTGTAGTGGGTATTGCCGTATAATTGAAGCGAGCCAGATTGTGAGGCGACTCAGGTGGGATGATTGTTCACATTATGTCTAGTAATGAAGCAGTATATTAGTAAACATCTACAAGAAATATTTTTGAGATTCATATGTAGTACTATAGATGGAAAATCAGAGGGTTACTAAATTTTTGTTCATCTTTGCCCTAATATTGATCTAAGTCCCAAAATGAAGATATTGGGAAGTAGAATGGTAGTGACATAGGCATCTATTCTAAAGTTTCTTGTATGAATGATTTTCTGTCAAATGTGAGTTGAAGAGGAACCGTGCACATTTACTGCTTTATATCTTATACTTTGGTGATATAGGCACTTCCAACATAGTATATTTTTTGCAAGAAAAATATATCACCAATATATGAAAGTTCTTGTTGGTAAATGATGCCTTGGATGGTTTCATTCTGGGAAACATTTGATATAGTGTGGTAAAGAAATATGATTAATTAAAGAAATTAACAGTGTTTACATAATGGCTATTAATATAAGTTATTAGACGAATAATTGTTGGTTTGATAATTATGTGAAAAATGTTAAATTGTCATACCTCATCATCCGTAAATAAGAATCTACGGTAACCTTTTGAATATGGGGTGGAGTCAAAATTTCTCGTTATTTCAATGACATGCAATTTAGCAAACTAGTGTTGCTATTTTTTTCTGGAGATTTTTTACTAACACGCATCTGCTGTCCATGACTATAAGAAAAAATAATGTTTTAGAGTTAGTTAAACTATAGAATAAATTTTTGCATATAATAGTGAAAGCATATTTAAATAGTGTAGAAATATTAGAGTATATTAAACTCGATACAATGGTGAAAGTTTTTGGACTATGATAGCAATAACATACTATATAAGTTGTAGGAGAAAGATTACTTAAGTTACATGAACAATACATAAGACTTCATTATATACTATGTTTCTTATGGAAACAATATTTGTTTCTTGATTAGGAAGAGGTTTGACTACAGACATTATTGGCTGTTTTTGCTCTAGATAGGGTCACATAAAGTTGTCCATGACCAAAAACTGATTCTTTCAAATAAATATCAATAAAATCAAGAGTTTGTCCTTATGCTTTGTTAATGGTCACAGCAAAATAAAGCTTTAGTAGAAATTGTGTTCTTTTGAAAGAAATTGTATAGACATGAGGATCTGAATATTGCAATAATATTTTTGGAATGAAAACTTCTTTTTCAGTATAATTTCCAACAGCAATCATTGCATGAATAACATTGTCACTAAAAGCAAGACAGATTAACCTTGTACCGTTGCATAGCCCTTCTCTTGGATTCAAGTTTTTAAACAAAATGACAGGTGAATTGACTTTGAGGATTAATTCGTGTGGTGGTAAGGTTGGAAGTTCAAGTGAATGCAAAAAATCTTTATGTTCTACCTGTTTTGATATATCAACTGTTTCATCATGACTAAAATATGTATATTGTAAATTAGGAAACTGTGAAATGAGAACATTATTTATTTCATGAACAAAATCATTTCTAGTGGTTAGTATGGCCCTATTGAGAGTATGCAATGAATTTGGACCAAAAACTGTTAGGTCAGAAAACACAAATTTTATCAGAGCAGCGAGGACTGGTTATCAATGAATGAAATGATAAGATGCTTAGGCAGCATTATTCTAGAATCATTAAAAGTTGATATGGTTCCATCACCGTCACAGAGAAGAAATTCTGAGAAGGGTTTATCCTAGTGTGCACGCATATTTTCGACCAATTGTAACTTATCAAGATAGTTCCAAATATAGGATTTCACCAGGCTAGCAGAAATATAGTCATCTTTATGTCCTTTGACAATAACTGGTAACATTTGATGAAAATCACTGTAAAAATTAACAATCTTACCACCAAAGATTGTGTCTGAATCCATTATATTCTTCAACAATTTGTCAAAGCATTCAAAAGCATATTTTTTAGCCATTGTTGTTTCATCCCATATGATCAACTTTACTTGCTTGATCAGTTTTGCTGAGCTACTTTGCTTTTTAATGTTACATGCAACATCATTTTCCTTATCAATTGAAATTTTGAAGCACAAATGTGCTATGCGCCCTTCTAGAAGAATTGAGGTTGCGACTCTATATGAGGCTATTGCTAGTGCAATATTGCCTTACGATCTAATGGTTGCTAGAAGAGCTCGATATAAGAAAGTCTTGCATGTTCCTCCTGGTCTGTCTATGAAAAATGCTCCTGGCATATTAGTGTTCACCTTGTTCATGATTTTATTGTATGCAATTTTTGGTTGTTGTTCAAAAGGTGAATAAATGCTATATCATCATAAAAAATAGGAATGTTTAACTCAGTCTCAATTTCTTTTGTATCTGCTTGCATAGAAGAATTACCAAGTTTAGGACTTATTAGCTTGAAATCATTTAAACGCTTTCCTGTGCATTGTAAGTGATCATCAATCAGTTGAAGTACTTTAACCTTGATTTGGTCTATTGATAAAGTGAGGTTCTGCAAAATATCTTCAAATAGTTGTGGTTCAAATTTTTTTACCGAATTGGTGGATTTGGTTGGGATAGATAGACCAGAATCATTGTAAAAAACTAGCATAGAGTATGAGATATATGAGATATATGGTACATAGCAGTCTCTGTCAAAGACTGTTATGCAGCATTATCACTTTTTAGCTGTCCCAGCATTTCTGCAGCTTGGCTAAATGTTGACAGTTTGATGGATCCAATTTGTTTCATGTCATTGTAAGATGTAGACCCTTTGACATGCATTAGGAGCAATCGTAAATAGTATTTTTCACCTTGAATAGGATGAACTGCAATAACTCTGTCAATTGTGTTTCTTCTTTGTTGTTGTTTCCATATTCTATGAGTTGCATTCCAGACAAAGTGCTGTGAAAAATCTTTGTATAGGCACTTCAATCTTTTTGCCTCTGTATCAGTACTATTCATTTGGAAGAACTCTATAAGCATTGTTCTTGACATTCGTTCATCCAATGCTACCTTTTTAAGTACATCATTTTCGTTGAAAATCATTGATTGTTCTCTTTCCAGATGGAGTTGGAGGGACATGACGAAAGGATTGATATCACTTAGATCGAAACCAAATATACGCTAGAGTGCTTCTAGAGCACATATCCATCTTGCAAACTGAAAGTCTGTTATTTCATCAATTGCTCCAAGATCATTTTTTCTATTTAGCTGGTATAAGATCTTTGCATGACCTTTGTAAATATATTTATAAATGTATTTAACAGCTTCAATAGTTGAACAAATTTCAACGTTGATGTGACAGTTGAACTTTGCAAGCAAGTATGGATCATATGGAACTACCAACGGTTATTAAATTGAATATGCTGAATTTCAACCTTTTGTTCATTGTCATGATGGATATATAGTGGATAGGAGATTTTATTGTGTCTTGTGAAGTCAACAAAATCCTTTGGATAGCCAAATTTGCACTTTTCATTTTGTTTCATACATAGACTATTTCTATTAAGTGTTCGACATGGTCCATGCATCATATAAGTCTTCACAAAAGTGTGACGATATTAAGAAGAAATTGAATCTGGTAGTTTAGCAGAAACAACTTTATCGTATGCTTCAGGAGAGTCAAGCTTGTGACCATTTGCTAATATGATGAGAAAATGTGCACGTGGAAGGCCTCTATTTTGAAATTCTATAACATATGTGTATGCTGCAATCTTGCCAAAAAGATTTTTCTTGATGACCTCGTTCCTTAATATTTCTAATTTTGCACGACATACCCTTGCTGTTAGATTAGGTCTATTATGTACTTCTTCTCCTTCCTATAGATGTTGTGTGATTTTTGGCCAAACTAGATTGCAGGTCATTGTCAAAAAGATGTCTGGTTTGCCGTATCATTGAACTAATGTCATGACATCTATGTATCTACGCTTCATATCCATTGGTTCTCCAATAAAAGAAGCTGATAGAAATATTCGATGACCAACATTTGAGTTAAAAGTTTCTCCATTTGTAATACTGTCTAAAATTTCTTGGTAGATATCAATTCTAATTTGTCGCTGTCTATTTCGGTGAAAATCTAGACGAGCAGATTCAATCTTGACATACGTGCCAATGAAAAATTGCTAAAATAGTCATCCACAATGCAGCAATAAAGATTTGTCAATTTCACGCATCTAAAATGTATAATAATAGTTCTCACGGCAAAAGATTGTTGTCCTCTTTTTTATTTTCTTCTGTAAAACTGAGATAGTAGATAGATTTATAAAAGAGTTAGAACATTTTATAGATATGAACCTTAATAACTGGTATGTTAAAGAAAATGCCATGTATTTTGTATATTACCTACATTTTCAGTAGATATGATATGTTCGATAGTTGAGTAATGGTCTATCGAAAATCTTTTCGCCAACATAAGTCGTTGCTCCATATATAGGCTGATTTTGTCTTATGATTCTTTGTATTCCTTCATGCCACCCAGTTTCACCTCTTGCAAAGATCAAATGATACTGCAATGTGTCATAAGACTTGTGATTTGTCGTCTTTACCATAGACCTATATGTGTTGTGATGTATCACTAATATTGAGATCACTTTCGGCTCAGATGGCAGCTACTTGAGAAACTGTAGAAGTGTTATAGACTCGTTGATCCAAATTGGCATGGGATTTTAAGAAGATCCTGTGATTATAAATGTCTTCAAAACTTGTCAGACTTCGGAAGAACGCAGCATATGGATTGTTATCTAGAATTTGTTGTAGCTGATGGATGATAGATTCTTGGAACTTGCTTGATATGGCTATTCAATTTGTGATTTCATGTTCAGTGTCAAAGTAGTATAGCTGAACATTTGATGGTTTCTGACCATTCGGAGACACTAACTGATTAAGAAAGTGATACATTTGGTCTTGGACTCAAAATGTATAAATGCATTTGTCTCTCTTATTAAGGTCTTTATCAGAGTGGACTCCCAGAGAAGTAAACGCAAACATGTTATTGTAACTTCTGACATATTAGCAAAATTCTATTGCCTCTGGAGTATTCGCAGTATACAATTTTAACAATTGAAGAGGCATTTCTGTTTCTACTAATCGAATTTCACCAGACGCGCAACAAAAACCAGGTGGTTCGAGATAGAACCTTTTAGCTTCACAAAAAGCACAATCTTCAACAACATGCAAAACAAATGGCTCTATAGCAATTCTGTCAATCAAACAACTTCTTTTTCGTATTTGTCAATGTCCTAGTAATATTAGAATTCTAATTATATGTATTCTTGGTGCTTATATGTGAATTCAGTGGTTATTCTATGAGACAGAATGTTAACTGTGTACCAGGATTATGACTTGATGAATTGGTAGGCATTTGAGATGTGAGGAATACTACATATTTTTCAACTAAAAAGGGAAAAAATGTATAAATCAATATATGACTACTATGACGAAAATATTGATAGATCATGATCATTGTTTTATTGCTCGTATAATTCACAAACTAAGGGCTACCTCTCAAAACTAGTGAGTCGGTGTTTTATTGGTATGGAAGAAACTCATCATCGACAATTGAGTTAGACACATTGTTTGCAATAAAGGATATGTGAATATGATTATGAGGGCTCTGTTTGGATTAGTTGTTTTTGGAAGTGTTTTTCAAAAATTTTACTGTAACTGTATATATGAAAAAATTTTACTGTAAATGCTTTTTGGATTATTTTTAGAGTATTTTTAAAATATATTTTGATTATTTTAATCATTTTTACAATTTTTTGGGATTTTTAAAAAAAATTTACACGACCCGCCAGTATCCCCTCCCTTTTCCTCTCCCTTTCTCCTTTCTCTTCCTTTCCTCCTCATCCCCTCTATTTCCTCCCCCTCTATTTCCTCCCCCTCCTCCTCCTCTCTCTTTCCTCTCCCTTCTCTCCTTCCCCCCAATCCCAAACCCCTCTCCTGCTCTCGAGTGGTGGCTGCGACTTTAGCCACCACTCTAACCATGACCGTCTTGGTCGCGATCAGATTTGATCATGACTAGGAAAGTTGTGGTCAGTCGAGGGGAAGAAAATTGGGGGGTGAGGAAATGAAAAGAAGAAAGGAGGAAGGAGAAGGAGAGAGAGAGAAAGAGGAAAAAAGGAGGAGAAGGAGGAGGAGGAGAAAGGGAGGAAAAATGGACGGAGAGAGAGAGGAGAGAGGAGAAAGGGAGGAAAAATAGACGGAGAGAGAGAGGAGAGAGGAGAAAGGATCGTGAGTGTGGGGGTGGTGGCGGTAAAGTGGTGGCCGTAGTGGTGGAGAGTGATGAATAGTTGTGTATTTTTTTTGTATATTTGGAGTTATTTTTGATATATTGTATGGATATGGTGTTTTTGGAGTTGTTTTTTGTTTGTGTATTTATAGTATTGTAGATGAAAACATTATTTTTCAAAAAAGTCTAAATCCAAACAGAACTGAGATTTTCTGATATACAAACCTAATGGAGTTGTTATTGAATTAGTTGAGAAAGAAGCGCAATAGTGAGGTTAGTTATCTTACTTGATAACCCTATATTTGGCACAGTCCTCATATTTGGCTGAGGAGTATTTGACAAAACTGTGGTATTGACATGGCTCTGAGGTGGTTCATTCTGAAGAATCACTTTGTCTGACCCACGACAAACTTTATTTAAAGATTCACTAGTGTGTATGTTATCTAGGATAGAAACAGGCTTTTGCTTAAGCATTCTTGCTTCTCTACATCGACGACTTTTTTCTACATGCATCTCTTCATATGAAGCATACTTTCTTTTTCAAACCATGATCACGAAATCACTATGATGCAAAAATATAAGCACAGAGCAAAAAAGCTATGTAACAGTCCAATAAACAAAAAATAAATATGGCGAACAAAGAAGATGACAGAAAGCAAATGAATATTTTGACCTTGGAAGATACATTAGGGTATAATCATATAATATTCATAAACACAACACTATGTAGAGGCGCACATACCAGTTACCATTGGAGAATAGAAATAACTGTGAAATAATCAAATGGAAGACCAAGTCCTGAAAGGATGAAATTATCGGTTAGTATTATCCAGAGAAGCTATAAAGGAATAGTGCACAAAAACAACGATCTTAATGACAAAATATGCAGCACGTTTGTATGGAAGATTATTTCCAAAGCAATAAAAAATGTGAATCGATGTTAGAATCAATGTTCGCATTTCGTATGAATTAATGTGTAGAATCATAAACAATAAAAAGAAATAGTTCAAAATATGATGATAAGTATTCCATGGTGAAGAAAGGGAAGCATACATTTTTTCTTAGGTAGCTTTTATACAATGTTTCTAAATGGTAGAAAAACAAATAGCAAGGTAACTATAGCTTATAAATAGAGTTCAGTCGAATGAAATATAATAGTTTGAAACATAGATAAAATAAAGATGATTGCTGTAGAATGGAATAGAGCTTACCTTGAGATCAAGAAAATAGTCACAATGGAGCAGCAGAATAGAAAGAAAAAGAGGTATCTTCTGGGTTGTAACAATGCATATGCAAAATTTAAATAAACGACTCTATGGCTGTAAAGGTGAGTAAAATCTAAGGAAAAAGTATAATAAAAGAAAATTGAAACAAGCTCATGATGATAATAGAAGGTAAAAGTTGTTTTCGATAATCAGCAACAAAGGTGATTAGTCCAGTCATATTTGAGGACAGGTCAAATGAATGGTTCAAAAGTAGAGGGAGAGTACAAAATTTCTATCAATAATTTATGAAGAAGACAAGAATGAGTTTGAAGGTGTATAAGTGGATTTCCCTTGGAAAACAAACAAGGAGCTGTAGGCCTATTGGTTGCGTTTAGATAATTGTAAATAGACCATAATACCATCGGAACATATAGGCAACGTGACAGCTATGCAAGGGTAGAAATGGTAGTAGACCTTACAGTATGCACAACGACCTCATTAGCCACAGATGGAAGTGGCATGAAAGCTAAATATAGCTATAATGATGACCAATAGATGGTAATAATATTTGTCGATCATTATCACAAATTCGGTATTTAAATAACAGAGGAACAGAAATCAGAAAAGGATCATGGTGGACCAAAATTTGTGCATAGCATAGAATACAAATATGTTCCAAGAAATATGGAAAAGACAAAAAACCTAGTTATTGAATTAATTTCTCTAAAATACCTAAATCCACAACCTTTATTAGACGTCTTGCACAAATATATGTACCATAATGTGAACAGAAAAGCACAACACTAAACATATATAGTAAATAGCTGAAAGCCCAGGAAAATCACATATATCCACTCAAATTACAGGCGAAACCGGACCACCAGCAAACTGTAGCAAAATAGCAGAAAAGCACAACACCAAACATATACAGTAAATAGCTGAAAACCCAAGAAAACCACAAATTACAGGCAAAAACGGACCACCAGTAGACTGTAGCAAAGCCCCCTTCTCTCTTTTGTATAGTTATAGATGTTGAAACCTATAAATAGCATGACGAATACTAACATATAGATTGAAAAGGCTTACATATAATGAGAATTAAAACCTAAGATCTTTTATTTTTAGGACTTCAATTTTAACTATTAGACTAAAATTTAATCGTTTGAATATATATTACATGCATAAAATTATTCCCAATAGAAAAAATAGGTCACTAGAAAATGGCATATGCTATATGCTTTTTGCATGAAGAAGTAACAAATTTTTTATGACAATTAATAATGTTTGAGGAGTCTACAAGGATATATCTACATATAAAATAGTAGTACCATGATAACAAAATCTTTATATACATAAAATGTCCTATTATAAAAAGATTTGAGTGATTAACCACTCATATAATATTAATTACCTTTTTTCATAAAAAAGAATAAGTACAAGGAATTGTAAAGGTCTTAAGTCTCAACTTTCACCTAAACTAATTCAACTTAATTTTATAGGAGATGAAGTTAAAATTAATATTTGGATGTTTCTTAGCTTCTTGCATGATGAGGAGTTGGTTCCTCTAATTATAATTGGAGAAAATAGAAGGTACTAATCTTTTAATCAAAGCATGTTTTAAAAAATGTACAAAGGAGTGCTTTACCGTGCATTTTAAATTTTCAAATAAAAAAAATTATGCATTACTTTCCACGTGTCATTAATCATTGAATAGGAGATGCTTAGTCTTTCAAAGGAATGCATGCTTTCAAATTCTACAAGAAAATGTTTACATTGCAACAAATAATGCATGACATATTTTTTGTTGAAATCTATGTTTCGTATGTACTCCTACTCTTTTGTTAGTAACTTTGGTAATCAGATTAATTTAGAATTGCAAAATACAATTTACATAGCTTTCAGGATGAAGAATGGAGGGATTTTAACCCATTGTGATCTACACAGATTATATAGATCTATTTGGGCAGTTGCTTTTCTGTATAATGCAAGTTAACGTTTATGACCCAAAAGAAAAAAGAAGCATGCTTTCAAATAGTTTGATGAGATTGTCACGAATAATATTTATTATTCTATTGAGATATACTAAAAATGGAAAATTTATGCCTAACTTTTAAATTTTAAATTTGCTCCCCTACTCCAAATTCTTTTTAAATATTAGTTTAGAGACTAAATTAGCTAAGATAAAAGTTTAGACCCTAGATTTATTCTGGTAAAAACTTGAAACTCAAGATACTCCTTCACAAAAAAAAAAAAACTTAAGATGCCAGTAATGGGACAAAATTAACTAAAATAAAAGTTGAGAGACCAAATTTGCTCTAGCAAAAAGGTTGAAGGACTAAATTAGTGATTTACTCATTTTTTGTCCAACCTTCAATCTTCACTCCTGTGTGTTTATAACGATAACGAAAACTCCCCCGGGTCACAAGAAGGAAATTACAGGGAAGAAAAAAAGAAGGAAGAAAACGAATTGCAATGCCAGATCTACGATCTCCGCAAGCGCCACCAGCGCCGCCACCTCTTCCACCGCCGCGATCCGCCGCAGACTTGTTCGGAGATCCAGTGGATTCCTATCCGCCATGGCTAAACCCAACGGCATTCGTAGACCAAGAGTTCGACCCGGAATCCTACATCTCCGACCTCCGAACCTTCGTCCCCTTCGAGACCTTGCGATCGGAGCTCCAATCGCACTTGAGTTCCCTGCAGCGAGAGCTCGTCGACTTAATTAACCGCGATTACTCGGATTTCGTCAGTCTCAGTACCAAGTTGATCGACATCGATGCCAGTGTTGTTCGTATGCGAGCCCCACTGCTCGATATTAAAGAGAAGATCTTGGCTTTCCGAGGTGCCGTTGATGCTTCTCTCAGCGCTCTTAAAAGCCGGCTCAAGCAGCGTGCTGATGCCAATCAGACTAGAGAAGTTCTCGAGCTCTTGCTTGATACCTTCCATGTGGTTTCCAAGGTAAAATGCGTATCATTATTTCTTTTGGTTTCTTTCTTCCTACTCCTTGGAGTGAATTATGATGCATCTGATGTTACTCTTGCTTTTTATTCTACATGCTGATTTTGTAGAAATTGTGAACTTTCTGGATATTGTTTTGATTTTATTTTCTTTTGTTTGATATTTTTTTAGGATATTTGCATATTGGTTAAATCGGATTCAATGGCAACTGGGATAACGCTAAGCTATTTCTGAACTATATCTGGAGATAATTGTAGGTGTGCTTATTATTATTGGTTAGTAATGGTGTTTGGGCAGTGAGATGAAGTTGAAATGTTCATTTGGAGAATTTAGAAAGATCTAGTAATTTGAGGAGAGCAAAGAAGAAAAGCCTTCAGGGAAATTCTTCAATAGTCAAAATTGATAGAACGTGACGTAATACTAGAATTTGATGTTAAGCTATGTTGTGATCCAAAGACAGCAGGTATATATCCTGAAAGTTCTTTACCGTATGAAGTACTTCATACTTCCTTAGGTTAGCTTTGATATTTGGTGACAAGATTAATATGCTGAGCATATGGGGGAAATTGACGTAGCAATGACATTAACATGTAGGAAGAATGTTTGAAATTAGAGGTTCATTCAGTGGAAATTTTTCTTTGATATTTGGTGACAAGATTAATATGCTGAGCATATGGGGGAAATTGACGTAGCAATGACATTAACATGTAGGAAGAATGTTTGAAATTAGTGGTTCATTCAGTGGAAATTTTTCTTTGTTTGCTTTCAGGTGTCGTGCGTAGTAGATTAGTCAAATTCATGGAGACAGAGAAAGTGAGTAGAATTCTCTTTAGAATAGGCAGGAACTGATTAAAACTATTCTCATTCTTGGTAATATTGAATAGAGTTGATTGAGCTTCAAATTGAGAGGTCCTGAGAGAAATGCATGCTGCTGGTATCTAAGAATTGAAGTTGGAAGCAGGATAGTTGGTAGAATGTGTGTAACACATTGCTTAGTGTAGGATAGGCTGGGATAAAGCATGTAAACTTATCCAAAAGTTTATACCCTTTGCTCGTGTATAGAAGTATAAGGCAATAAGATTAGAATTCAAGTCCTCTTTGATTGGTAATACTTGCATACTTATATGGCAGCATGTATATTAGTTGCTCTATTATATGGCTCCTTTATCTTTTATAATCTGCTTGGTTTTTACTTATTTGGTTTCCCTTTGAGGCAGTTACTATTTATCTGCTATCTGAACTTAATGTTTTTGAGACAACCATATACTTACTCCACTTGTTGCTGTAAATATATATAAGATATAAGCTCAAGGTTAGACTTAATTCCTGCTTCATGCTATGTAGCAAAATGTTTTGAAGAATAAATTACAAGGAACTTTTTTCGTCTATTATCTTCAATTCTCCAATCTTTGTGTTCAGGGAATTTAAAACCGTGTTTTATTGTTTCTTGAAAAGGATCTGCAGAGAACAGAAATTCTACCAGTTAACTGTTCTTTATTTTAAACAGAAGGCACATTACTCTGATATGGTTTGTTTGTGAAGTTGGAATTAGGATCCCTTTGACAAATATTATGAATTAAAGGACGACTTTGGGTTCGATAGACTTAATGAAACTGTTGACATTTTGGCATTGTGGATTGTTATTTGCAGCTTACCTGTTGAATGTGGCCTAGTGTTTTTTCTACGAAACAATCTGTTACAGTTTTTTCTGCTAATTGGAAGCTGCAAACAAGGTCACACAAACATGTTTTGGTAGAGAGTATGCAAGAATTTAGGTGTCTGATTCTAGAGTTGCAAAAGACTTAATATAATCTAGAGAAAAATGTAGATTAAAGATAATATAAGTTGATTGTTGTTATCAGGTATTGGAGAGTGTTTATTGAAGTACATTAATTTTGTTGGTGTCCTAAGTTGACAAGGAATAAAGCTCTCCTTGTGGGATCACTTGACTGATCATTGTCTCACTCCAAGCTGTAGAAGATTGGACATGCAAAGAAATAGTGAACTGATGTAGAGCATTAACCTAGGCAGGAGCCTTTGCATAATTAAAAAAATGAAGATTTCATTGCAGGTGAAAGAAATATTCTATACTTGTTAAGGAGCTTATTTGGAATTGATTAAGTGTGGTTACCTTTATTTTGGAATTGAGCAGCTAGGGCTTGGGTGGATATGAACTTCGTTTTCTTTTTTACCCCTCTTGGTAAGTTTGTGGGGATGAAAGCAATTGGTTAAGAGTGGTGAATGGGTCTCTACGAGCGCATAAAAAGGAGCCTAGATGGTGATGATGATAAGGATCATGTTTGTGACATGAATTTGCACCCAGGATGATGAGTAAATTTTATGCAAATTATAAAATCTATTCTCCCTGAAAGTGTAAACAATTGGAACGATAAACACGAGTTGCATTGTCAGCTAATAATTGACAAGCATCTTTCCCTTCTCTCCACAATTCCCCCAACAAAATGACAATAATTAACTATAAGGTTGCCACTAGATTAGTAGCTTGTGGGATGGATGGCTACTATATATATAGTGCAGGTGGTCAGGAACTTGATTTTCAATGCCTGTTCTCCCTCCAAAGATTAAAAGGAAGCATATTTATCATAAAGTTGTCTGAGTGAAAACTACCAGAATGATTCTTCATTTGTATATGACCATCATATACAATGTTTAGGTAGCTCTAGTTTTCAAGAGCTTGCCTTATGGGTAGCGACTCTATAGTACAGGTGGTCAGGAGTTCTATTTCTGATGCATTTCCTACCCTCCAAGATGATAAAAAGGAAGACAAGTTTATCATATTAGTGTTTACTTTAAAATTGGAGTGTCATTCTCTTGTTTATATGTGGGCATTCATAGTTAGTCTTGAGGTTTTATCTCTAAATGCTGGTTTAACGTATACATTGTGATGTCAATTATCTACTTAACCTAGGTACAAAATTCAATAACTACCCTGGACCCTAAGTATGAGTTTTTATAGGTTCCTTTCTTATTAATCATGTTGCTAAAAGAATAAGTAATTTCATTTTTGTATGTAAACAGGATTTTCTTGTTTCTGTTGTGGGTTGTAAATTTCTTGTTATTAGAATAAAGTTGAAATTTTCACTATTACACTTCTGCTGCACTTGAAATTTTGTGTGTCATTCAATTTCACCAGCACATTATATCTAAAGCCTGATAGAGAACTGGTGATATAATGGCCTAACCATACGTAGTCTTTTTTTCCCCTGTTTCAGAAATTCAATTAAAGATCATCTAAGGTCTAATGGTTTGATGAAAGATGCAGTTGCTGATGCTGTATGTGATAATTGACATAGGTGTGATGTTTTAGATTTTGTTACCTATCTCTTCCGCTTAACTTTGTCCATAGGTTTTGTTGTCTCTATGGCTAAGTGAACTTGCTCTTCCTTCTATTGTTGTCTGTCTCTGTCCCTCTCTCTCTCTCTCTCTCTCTCTATGTGTCCTGTCGCCACATTCAAATCCTTATCCTGACTAAAAAGTATATGTTTCTTTTCTGTTGTCAACATTAGACAGAGGTAAAATATTTGAGGACCTAGCACATTGTTTTCTGGAATACTTCTCAATAAGTGGGCTCTTCTATTTAGTCCAATGTTTAATGTCCAAGTTTATCTGATTCGACATCCTTCATATCTGTGCTCATCATGGAAAAGATATTGAAAACTTGTGGGCTGCTTCTTACTTATTCCAATCATTTAGGATGCTTATTTCATCCATGTTCCTCTCTCCCCGCTCCCTCTTATCTCCTGCCCAGTATGTAAGACTGATTATTGAAGTGTTTATCTTGTTTTTACTGAATGCAGGTTGAGAAACTGATAAAGGAGCTCCCAAGTATACCTGTTGATTGGTCTAATGGGTATGTCAATTGTGCTTCAAAGGATCATTTAAGCAATGGGATCTCCTTCCAACATACTGAAAATAGCACAAGTCTTAGAGAGACTCAAAGCATGCTGCTAGAACGCATTGCTAGTGAGATGAATAGGCTTAAGTTCCACATAACTCATGCGCAGGTCTTTTTTGCTGGCCCTCATGTTAATCTTTTATATTCTTTTAATTACAAAAAGTTTCGTTTGCTTTTGCTTCACCCTTATTCGATTATCAGGTTTTGTATTAAGGAAATAAATTAATGCCTATGATAGCCAGATAATGTCCTTTATCGCTGTTATATTTTGTCAGTGACGCCACTAGTTGTTCTTCTGTAAATCTAGGCTTCATATTTTACAAATTGGAGCAATAGTCATGTAGGAGTACGAAAAAGCAGATATATTGTGGCAAACTTGGCTAACTTACGGTTGGACTATTAATTATATATTTATTCAATCAGTCACTGTTTTTGAATTGATGAATTGGACAAGTTCCCATTGTTTGAACTTTCTTTTTTCTAGCCATACTCCAAGTAAGAGGGTTAGCGTCTTGTTTACATAAACTCTTTACCTCTCTTTGGCCACTTTCTCTCCTTTCTTTTTTTATTTGGAAGCTTAATTTTATGAGAATGTTCTTATCATTTTAGAAGCATGCTCTTGCTATAGCTAAATTTGATGTGAAGCCATGATGAAACTGCTTTTCTACAATGTTTATGGTGGTCATAATATTAAAATGATTGCTTTGCATTATCTTGTATTACTTTCTTTAGGTTGGATTTAATGTGCTTTTTAATTCACACGTCTTGGAAATTCCAGAAGTGCTCTGGAGCACTGTAATTGAAGATCTTGTATCAAAATGTTCTGGTTTGTGATTGTTCATGTATAGATAAAATGATTTGTCTGGTTCATTGTTTGCTAGTTTGTTCTTTTATTGTTTTCTTTATGCTTTTATGCTTTTATTGTTTCCTTTAGAGGGCGCTGGTGGTGGATATTAAAATCTTTTGGTGCATATATTAACGGAAAATTTTCAGCTTAAAAACATTTTTTAGCAGCATAACAAAAATCCTGTTTTTATGTGCTGACTGTTGCCAGCATTGTGGCTGGGATTGTTTTGATCACCAATGGATGTCATTTAGATCTTTTACCTAGCTTTTCATTTTATGTATTTTTCTTTTTTATCATAAAATCTTGGCTGTTTCCTTAAAAAACCAGTCGAAAAAGTAATATTTAATTGCTAAAACTTAAGTTATTTGAGGTATAACCTTGCCACCTTACACTTTTTCTGTCTATGTCGGCAGTACAGAATATGCCTTTTATTGAAAACATGGAGAAGAGGATACAGAGTGCTAGCTTGTTAGTGGATACCAGCTTAGGACACTGTTTTGTCGATGCCCTTGAACATAGGGATGCAAATGCCATATACAATTGTTTGCGTGCATATGCAGCCATTGATAACACCAGAAATGCTGAGGAGATATTTCGATCCACGGTGGTTGCGCCATTTGTTGAGAAAATCTTTGATGATTCATCAGGGGCTGGTGGGGAATCTGCTGATGAACTTGTGCAGGACTACAAGATAATCAAGCAATACATTGAAGATGATTGTAAATTTTTGCTGGATATATCTACTAGAGGTACTATTGCGATAACTATTGACTTACGAGACGAAACTAACCCAATGCAATGTCCTATTATGGAAGGGGAAAATTAATACCTAAAGATGTTTTTCAGATATGGGTTATGTATGGTGGAGGGGAAAGGAGGATATATAATTAAAGTAAATATAGTTAACATCATTATCTTCACTTTTTTAGCCATGTTTTTAGTGATTGCAGCCTCCTACTCATCCAACTTAGGAGGGTATAAAAAGGTTGGCCAGAAGGATTTGTGTCATCTGATTTTACTTGCCTTCCTTTGAAGTATTGAAAATGAGGCTTTAAAATTTTTATTACTAACTCCACTCTTTTCCTTCTGCTTTTCACCCTATTGGAAATTGGGATAGGTTTATGCTATTAAACATAGAATATACATCCCAACCAAACAAAGTTTCACATTCTGCAATTTATCTGCAACCAAAGGACCAAAAAAGATTCTCGGGCTCAAAATTGCATAAGTTGCAGAATCTTTATCTTATTGGATGTACTCATGGTCTTTGTCTTATTTAGTGCTTTAAGGGTTACTAATATCTTTTTACGAGTATCCACGAGAAAGAAATATTTTTATGATTTTTAAGTTCTTTTTTTTATTGATCTGCAGAAAATTCTGGTTTGCATGTTTTTAGTTTTGTGGCAAATTCTATACTTAAGGAGGTTCTCTCTGCAATCCAAAAAAGAAAGCCTGGAGCCTTTTCTCCGGGAAGGCCTAAAGAGTTTCTAAAGAACTACAAGTCAAGCTTGGATTTTTTGGCTCATTTAGAAGGTAGTAGTGCACTTATGAAAAATAAAATTTTGTTCTGAGCTACTAATAAAGTGTCAGCTTATGTATTTATGTGATGCAGGTTATTATCGCACTAGATCTGCAGTTGCTAAGTTTCGTGCTGAGGCCGTATATATTGAGTTCATGAAGCAATGGAATATTGGAGTCTACTTTACATTGAGGTACTCGGTGCAATTCTAACATGGTCATTTTCACTTGAAATTGGAGTTTATTTTGCTTGTCACATGAGCCATTAATGGGGAACGCTGAATTTTTGTTTGGATGGCTTGGGTTGGCTCCTGTGATATCTTTAAGAAAATGCCTAAGCAAAACAAATTGCAGCCAGTTTGACTCAATGGCTTTAGGTTTCAGGAAATTGCCGGAACTTTGGATTCTTCACTTGTTGTGGCTAGTCTTCTTCCTGTTGAAAGTTCATCCTCTGATTTGAAAAATTCTCAAGCATTATTATTAAAGCAAAGTATCACTCTGTTAGAGTGTTTAAGTTCCTGCTGGCAAGACGATGTTCTTGTAATTTCTTGTGCGGACAAGTTTCTTCGCTTAACTCTGCAACTTCTTTCCAGGTTAGCTTGTATATGAGTTGACTTCTAAGGATATTTTTTGGATAAATGCAGTATGTCTAAATTTTTAAATATTTCAAATGCATAAAATTTTAGGTACTCCAACTGGTTATTGACTGGACTAGCTGCTCGTAAATCTAAAAATACTGGGTCCAGTGCTGGTTCTGAATGGGCTATTTCTGCTGCCGCGGATGACTTCATTTATGTAAGTACCAATTGCTTTATTTGACTTCTGATACCGTTGGGTGGTACAATCTTAAAGAAGTGAAAAACACAGAGATGGAGCAGAAACTTTGTGTTGAATTTTATTGTACTAGAAAACTCCTGTTTTTTGAAAAACTGAACATGTCAATTTGGTTATGATAATTATCTTTCTTATGACTGGCAAGTCAATTATATTTTTAACTTCATCCCTTGCTTTGGACTAAATCCTTGTACCAATATAGCTTCACTAGGAATGGCAGACGCATACAATAGGTTCAAAGTTTTTATCTGTCTACATTGTTTTTGTTGTATAGTGGTCATCAGCTATTAAAATACCAAAAAGGAAGGTTTCTGTTAGTGTGGTTTTTCTATGCACTTCAGTATATTAGTTTGAGTTACTTCCTTTCTCTTAACTTGTTTCTATGTTGTAAATCCTATTTTGGTTTATGTCATTATTTAATGAGCGAAATTGCGTTCTTTGGCTAAAAGACTTCCTGACGTAAAAACCAGTTTTATTACAATCATAAAATTTTATAGTTTTGAGTGTTTGTTTTGCAGATAATTCATGATTTGCATTATCTAGTGAACGAGGTTTCTGGTAACTACCTTGGACATGTTCTTGGGCTTCTCAAGTCATGCTCCACAGAAGTACTTGATCTTGTAAAACAAAGCATTCTACAAGGTGGGAACTCCCTGAAAGATCTTCTGCCCCATATCATGAATTCAATAACTGACACACTGGTTGAGAAATCAGTGGAGGTAAGTTGTATGTCCTTAAAAATTTTGTTTACTTTGAGCTGGATGTGAAATGATGCTCATAAAATGTATCATGTCTGGACTTTTCACATGAAATATATGTACTATAGAAATCATTGGTTGGCTTGAAGAATGGGCTTATTTGGTTGTGGATGATTTTGTATAAATCACCGTTCATACATTTGCCGAAATGTTACAGGACTTGAGACAACTAAAGGGAATAACTGCCACATACAGGATGACTAACAAACCTCTTCCTACTAGGCATTCACCCTATGTCTCAGGTGTATTGCGTCCAATAAAGGTACTTCCCACAACTATTATTTTCTTATTCCTGTTCAAAAATGGGTTTTTCTCTGTAACTGGGGCTATTTGTATGTTTCAATCTACCGTTTTAAATGATAACCTCTCATGGATAACATTGTGGTTTCTGAAAGCATGTGTAAAATGGTATTGTAGGAAGGAAGTATGATAAGTTATTGTACTAAATTTAATTTGCCCTTGTTCGAGTCTGCCAGATGTGCATCTGCTTAGGTTGTCCGAAAAGACAAGTAGCATGTGTTATGCATCCTTGCCATGATAGAAGTGCACTGGTATTTAGTTCTGTAGTGCTGAGAGTCTATGTTCTGATATCTCACATCCTGAATCATATTTTATTAACTTTGCTTATGTTACTCCTATTCCATGATTCAGCTCATTCTATAAGATTTACAAGTTGTAACAAGTTTCTTTGGTGTCATATCTGTGTTTGCCTATGCTTCTCTTTCCTTGTGTCACCATATTATGCAGTAAACTCACAAGTACTAATATATTTTTCACCACCATTAGTTTTGCTGGCAAATATTGGAATATCTGCTGCTTAAGGCTCATGATACTTGATGATGAAATCACTCGTTGCTGTCACTTTTGACAGACTTTCTTAGAGGGGGAGAGAGCTACCGCATATCTAACAGAACATATCAAGAATGACCTCTTGCAACGCACTGCTTTTGAAATAACTGGCCATTATAACGAATTAGCTACCGACCTTGTTACTGTGGTAAGCATACAACTCTTCTACCTCTAAAGCTAATGTCTCTGATTTTTAAACATTCTACCCCATAGAATAAAGGACAAGAAATTGTTAGAGAGTTTATCTTGTAACTTTCTTGTAGGCCCGGAAAACAGAATCTTCCCTTCAGAAAATACGTTTAGGTGCACAGAGGCGAGCTGGAGCCAGCTCTGATGTGTCAGACCATAATGTGTCTGATACTGACAAGATCTGCATGCAACTATTCCTTGATATCCAGGTGACTGCCATCTCTCCTCAGCTCTTACATATTACCCGGCGTGCATTAAGCAATATAGTGTTGCACGTATGCTAGAAGTGGATTTGTTGTTATCAGTTAAAACAGTCACTTGACCAAGTCCTTTTTCTGCAGGAGTATGGACGGAACCTAGCTTCTCTTGGGGTTGAGGCGGCTAATATACCAGCATATCGATCATTGTGGCAGTGTGTGGCTCCTCCAGACAGGCAAAATTCAATAAGCTTCTAGTCCGGCTGTCAGTCATTTTTGGTTGTATAATTCAGAACAACACCACTCCTTTGAATGAGTAGTTTGTGAGCTCTGGTGATAGGTTACTATACTTCTGGAAAACAATCACATCGATCCAAGAGAGACAAAGAAATCACACAATTTTTGTTTGTTTCTTCAAAATTGTCCTTGCTGGTCTGATTTGTTAGCACTAGTTCCCTTGTAGCCTTACCTGCCATATTGTAACTAGTTGAGTCATCCGGCTTCAATATCTTGGTCTACACTGTCGTGCAAGCACTGTATTCTACATATACCTTTCAAAAAGTAATAACATCAGTTGAGGTCTACTGTTACTACATTTTTGGGTGGTGGCTGCCCTTCCCCGCCCTCCTCTCGTCCCGTCCGTGTTCACAGGGTTGCTGATAATTCTAAAGCTCTCATAGTTATAGTGAACCTGCCTTTTTAGGACTCGGGCTTCCATGGTTGCTATTCACAATTGCACACGAAAGTTTGAACACTAGTATAATCATCTTAGACACTTGAAAAATTAATGGGCAGAACTGTAGATATTAGGACAAGAATGTGCAGAAGTGCAACAAAGGTTAGCACTCACTAGATTGTGACCTTTCACCTTGAGCATGAGGAATTCTCACTCTTTTAAGTATGAGAATGCTCCTTTGTCCTCGTATGTCAAATCACGTTGTGGATGAACCTGCAATAAGTGGGATGGGAGGTTTTGTAGTTTGTCAGTGACAATTATCGGTCAGGTAAGTGGTCCAAATCAGGTCATAGTAACTTGACTCGATTTGGCCGGTGAATGTAAATCTCAAAAAGAAGAAAGAATTCATTGTTTTAGATTTAAGTCACGTCAATTCATTTTTAAATTGGGCTGTGAATTGTTGTCTGCTAAATCAAAATTTAAAAAACGAAAATAAGTATCGCTTTCATAATTGACGATCTAAATTTAGGTCGCACATCAAATTGCTTCAATTTGAACCGTGAATTGTTATCTGCAATCCGTATTAGCAAAAATACATATATTAAGCGAAATTTTACTCGTAAGCACTATTGTTTGATATATATTTACGTCTCCTCTCCTGTCTTGAATTGAAAGAGACGGGCAAATACGCCCAATTTTGGGATGAAAAGTATAAAACGCCCCACTACTACCACATCGATGCGCATGGCTCCAAGAGTCCTAAGTTGGAAAGAGTTGCAAATGTACTATGCTTCTTTATGACCTCCCCGGTAGCAAGGCAGATGGATTAGGGCTATACAAATGTGGGAAGAGGTCCAGACAATTCACGGTCAAGATTTGGCCAAAAAAAATTATACGGTCCAGATCTCATCTTGTACCTAGTTTTTAACAACATATGTGGGATCCACAAAATTTTGTTTTAGAATTACACGTTATTGAAAATAAATTACACCATGTACAAACAGAGTTATGATGTGTGTAAAATACACGTAACCTTTAGGAACGGTTGCTCCTGCAGCCCCTGGTACACAAATGTGGTGCTAAATAGCAAGTCGTAGTGTCAGAGCACTCCTTTGATTTTAGTTAAATTTGTATACTTACTAGTCCTTTACATAGTCTCTTTAGCCTTCCGCTCCTTATAGTATGGGATAGATTAAGTTATACAAATATTATTGTAGAAAAAAAAAAATAGCAAGGCAGATGGATTAGGACTCCCACAACACCAAACGTTTTACTTACTATTTCCTACATCTTATGTCCACATTGAAATTGTTACTCTTATGCCTCTTACAATCTCGTCATATCATTGTTTGTTATTTATTGTTTATGTTTTCTTTTCTTATGAACAAATCTGTGATAAATTAGTAGTACTACTAGTAGTAGTAATAATAATAAGGTTTTTTTTTTGCAAAAATTGAATTTAATTCGAAAATATATCTAAATACATGATGGAGTAAATATCTATACAATATACTGGTTAGAGAAATCCATAATAAAAGTAATGTGACCATTTTGAGCTCAAATTAGCAATTTCTTATAAACATCATACTTGTGATAGGCTCACAAGTATGAGAAAATTCTTTAAGTATGAGAGTATGCCTCAACTTAAAGTTGACACTTGACACACACATTACAGATCCATACAATTGGCATCAAAATGAAAAGCTTTCAGCCTTTTAGTGAATCTTAACTTGCGGAGAAAATTTCTTAACAATTTAGTGAGGGAAAAAAAAGAAAAGAGAGAAAGAAGAAACAAATATTACACAAAAAAAAGAAGAAAAAAATGTTGTTTAAATTGTACGCATACAACAACGAAATAGGGGAAAGACAGGAAATGACTGATTTTATCGAAAATGGAAGAAGTAATTTTTGTTCTTAAATACTATGGAAGAGTGTTAAGAAGCAATAGCTCATGTGATTAATACAAAGCACAATCCATTATTTTAAGCTCCACAATATGGCTTTGACTTTGGACGAACACCTTCAAAGTTACGTTTTAATTTGTGGAGGCGATCAACTTGAATTTGAAGGGAAGACATTTTTGCTCAGTGCTTTTAATTGCTTAATTATTTATATTACTTTATCCTCCCAAAAAGGAATCCAAGTAATTTGTATCATGTATGAATGCACATTCACATGCAGATATAAAATTTGAACCTTGAATCTAACAGCGATAAATACTTTAAATGTCTTATCCTAAATCTGTTTTGACAGCGGAAAAGACTTTAAGAACCCTTCCGTGACCACTGGACTGGCCCTAGTAAGTAGATAACATGTCTATTCATGCTTGGTAAGAAAGAAGAAAAATAAAAAAGTCGGTATGGTTATTGACTTCTGAGATGAATTATTCCCTGGGAATACAATCTTTAGTGGCTAAGATTAAACCTTAGAACTCAGATATTGAGGTTCTAAATCCCCTGCCCCTTCCCCGTTTCTTACATTCTAATCTTCCCTGCTAGAAAAAAAAAATTTTTAAAAAAAGGAAAAAGAAAAGAGGAGAAAATTCATTACAACTGTTGGTTCAGCCACAGGCTCAGGAGATAAAAAAAATCTACTACATGATCAGAATTGGGGAAAGAAATACGTGCCTCTCTACCCAAGTTCGGCCAAGGGGTGAAAGGAAAGAAATTAGATTACTCCAGAGCTCTTAGGAGATCAGGCACAAAAAAATGTTGGAATTCATGACTATCACTACAGGGCAAATCACGAATGTACTTCCCCAGTGGCTACTTCTAAAGTCAATGGTGCTGGAAAAAAGATGAAGCATATTGCAACTAACTACTAGCAAACTTGAAGAAAACTCAATGATCTGACAATGACAGAATAGTGAAAGTGCATTATACAGCAGTGCTTTCAATCTTATTACCAACCGAAAATTCAGAGTCAGAATCATATAAGGTCCCACCCTGAAAAGCTATTTACCCGTTCTTTGGAAATTTACTCAGCCATGACAAGTCCAATCCTTATATAATGATCTCAGGTTCCATTGGCTTAGGCCATGCACAGAGATGCTGCACCAATTCTGCAGCTTCAATACCAACAGCTGATCACACTTGTTATCAAGCCGTGAGCTGGAAGGAACAGGACACACAAACATGAGAAGCATATGGGCGATGCTGATTCTATTAGTCACTCTTCAATGCACATTTCTTCCATGTCATATTGACTCTAGAATTCTTCTTTCCACTCATGCAGCAGAGAATGAGATTGCGAGCCCTGAAGTTCCCTGGAAATCTGATCCATGGGAGAGCATAAGAAGCCACTTTAGCAGGAGATTCAGAATGCGTTCCCTAGCTTCTGGCCCAAATGGAAGGGGCACCGGGCACGAGTGAAATTTGTTTCTACGTGGGGTTTGCCAATGAAAGTTGATTTCCATTTCCTTTTCAATGTTCGAAAAGAGTCCAACACTGAACTGCTGCATGTTATGCGCGTTCCATTCTATGGATCAAGAAAATTCTTATCAAGTAACAGCCCTACTCAGCAAGCAATTGCTGACGAGTCTTTTATCTTTTTCACGTTGCAATACCTATTATCAGAACTAGCTATTTCAGAATCATTCTGATTTTTTTTTTTGGTTGTAACCATGTAATAGCAGAAGTATTCTTTTAGTTTATCTCCATAGGAAGTTTTTCCTCGATCTTTTTCGTGTATTTATTTTAGCCTCTGAAAGGTCCTTCAGACTTGGTCGGATTCAAGTTTCTAGCTTTCTAGTCAAAGCTGTTAAAGAGATAGCAACACCAATGTGAGGAATCTCATTCCCTTCCTAAAAATTGCTAAACTTAATAAGTTTTTGGTAGTAGCTCAGGTCAGCTTGCATTCCTTAAAATTGAACAACTTACTAATGCACTACGGGAAAGATTCAAAACATTTCTCAAACAGGCAATGGATCTACACGGTTACAGCAAGGTAAGAAGAGCAATGCTGAGTAATTTTACAAGCTATTTATTGTTTTATTGACTACTTCTCTTGAGAGACTGCAATGGAACTTCAGTTCTGAAAGCTAGAATGTAATCACTTGTACATCATCTAGCATCCTCCATCCTTAGCTGAGAGAACACCTCACTAGGATTTGTGCTACTTCTCTCAATATTAGCATCTGAGCCAATTTCATCTTCACTCATGGCAATGCTGTGAGAAGGCAAGCGGCGAATTACTGGCAATGGCAAGTTGTAGGAAACATCCGTGTTGCTGCCCTCATGCGATTGTTCTGGAACTGCAGTGTGCTGAAGCTGCAATGCATACTCAAGATCCCACAACACATCAGCCATATTAGGCCTATCAACTCCACAGTCTTTTAAACACTTCTCAACAGTTTCCCCATATCTGCTCAATGAATTCGAGTTAATCTTACCAACAAGTAAAGGGTCAATGATTTTGTGAAGTTCTCCTTCCATTAGACAAGACATTCCCCAGTCAGCCAGGTTTACTTGCTGCCTGGGAAGCAAGTTGTCAATGGCTGGCCTTGCACAAAGCACTTCAAGAAGTACAACTCCAAAAGAGTACACATCAGATTTTTGAGTTAATTGAAGGCATCTAAAGTACTCAGGGTCAAGATAACCAAAGCTGCCTTTCACCTCTGTACTGACATGGCTTTGATCAAGAGGACCTAATCTTGAAATACCAAAATCGGCAACTTTAGCCACATAATGCTCATCTAGCAGAATATTTGTTGACTTCACATCCCTGTGAATAATTGAACCGCCTAGACCAGTATGAAGGTAGTGTAAACCTTTTGCTGCATCAATGCACAATTGAAGCCTTCTATTCCAAGATAATCCAGATACTGAAGTTGATTTCCCAGATTCTTCCTTAGGAGTGTACAGATGGTCTCTCAGAGTCCCCTTCTCCATGAACTCAAAAACTAGTACCATCTCTGATCTTTCATAGCAGTATCCAATCAAAGAAACCAGATGGCGGTGGCGAATTTTGGACAAGACCATTATCTCAGTTTGGAATTCTGGAAGCCCCTGCGTTCGGCCTGGTTCACTTCTTTTAACAGCAACTTTTGTTCCATCCCTCAGAGTACCTCTGTAGACTTTGCCAAAACCCCCTTCACCGACAATCAGTTTCTCATCAAAGTTCTTTGTGGCGTACAGAATTTCACCAAAAGGCATCTTCAGGCCAAGATTTAAATCCGGAAGAGGGGAACCATTGGTATTTCTGTCCGTGCTCTTGCTATATGAACTTCCTGCATTCAGATCCATTAATTGCCAGTCAAGAGCATCGACAGGTTTTCCTTTCCTCAACTTCAAACTAAACCAGGACAACACCACTGCAATGATGATGAGAACCACACCTCCAGCAACTGAACCAATAATAACGGGCAAATGCTTGTTTCCTGATCCACTTCCATTTGAAATTGGACCTGGCACGTTAACCAACTGCATAATCTCTACCCCATTAAGAAAGGCTGTTTGATTACTAGAATCTTTCCGTGGGCCAATACTTACATTCATAAAACCAGAATCATCTGAATCCACCACAAAATCATTGTAAAAAGGAACTGCCGTCATGGTTGCGGTAGTTGAATCTTGTGGATCAATTTTTTGGCTGAAGTTACTATAAATATAGAGATTGAATTTCAATGTGTCGCTACCAGCTCGACTAATTACGTCACAAAAATGCACCCGGACTAGAAATTTGGCATTTCCATTTACATTGAATCGCCAAGAAACATTAAAATTTGTTTTCGGGAGAGTGACACCTTCCTGACTAGGAGCGATGTTCAGCTCTTTGGCAGTGTTATAAACAGGGTCAGGAGCATCAAACCTTGTTGCAAATCCGGACTGGTAATTAGGCGGTGCACTACGAAATGAAGTGTTCATGGCTGCATTCCGTAAGACCAAATAATCATCATCAGGTATCCAATTTCTCCCCAAAGTATCATTGTCCGGTGTTACAGTCAGTCCACCAACGTTAATCCTATGAACTACTTGTAAAGCATTGGACAACAAACCATTGTAAACTCCTTTGCTTCCAGCAGGAGTTATGTAAGAAGGAGAAGGAGAATCCTGAATGAAGTTATCAGGAGCAAGGAATGCTTCTATAGCATTAACAAAGGCAAAAGAAGATGACCCGGAAGGCGTGAAGTAAATTTGGAACTTCCCCACATCGATACGGATCAAGAACTCTTTAATCACAGGTGACTTACTGGTGCTACTATTTTGGACGCTGAAGTTGGATAGGAGTGAAAACTTGGAAGTTGACACGTCGAATCTGGCAGTAGCAAGATTATCTGGAGAAGTGAAAGCATAGAAGTGAAAGCGTACCACGTAAATGCCATTCTGGGCAAGGTCAAGATCATATAAAGATTTTTGTCTGAAAATTCTTGCAGTTTGATAGAGAGGAGAAGCTGCTGAATCCGATGATTGGTCTTCTTTGGCTATGCTGCTGTGGCTTGAGGTGAATGAATCGGGATTGACGTCGCCGACGAAGTTCCGCCCGTAGACGGTTGTGCTGCCACTTGAGCCACAGTTGATGAAGTAGCGATCAGGTACGGTGTAAGCGGAGGTGTTGATTCCGTTGAACAACAAAAGATAGCAGCACAAATTGAAGAGGACGTAACCTGTGTTTGGAGGATGAAGGATTTCCATTGAGTTTTGGTGGAAATTGATGAGTTTCATCAAGATGGTTTCTTGAGTCAGTACTGTGAAGTCCACGGACCTTGTAGTCTTTTTCAACTCCAGTAATGGGCAGCCTTATCGTCTTTAGCCAACTTTTTCTCATGTGGGTACGAAATGGAAGAGGACAACAAACACGCCTGAAGCTACATTAAATTTTCGGGATAATTTCAGACCGCCCGTCAAATTTGAAAAATTATAGAAGCCTCCCCCAAAAAGTATGTTTTAGTAACAAATGGTGACGTAAGCACAAAAAATCTAATGAATATCCTATACTTCCCCAATTTGATTTAGAAGACAAATTAAATGACAAAAGAAATCAAATATCAGCATTATTTATTAAGTAAAAAATTTTAAGGCAGCTCTTTTTTGCAGCAAAATTTAGGTCATGTTTCAAGGCATTATTTTTAATGTTTGGACTTCTTTTTCCTTTTTTTTTGCTAATAAATTATGAAGAAATTGTTTTTAATAAATGCATCCCTACTAATCAGTTATTTATAAAACTAAGTAGAAAATCCATTTAAATGACCTAAGAATTGAATACAATGTATTACTAATTGAGATGGGGTTAAAGCTTTTGGATAAAGAAATATTTCCGAGATGGGGTTAAAGCTTTTGGATAAAGAAATATTTCCGAGATGTGGTTTTCTTTTTCCTTTACACCCACTTTTCACTTAAGATTTGTAAAATTGTTAAAACTATTATAGACTTTTTATAACACCAACGAAGACCAGTGTAATTTTTTAAATCTCAAGTCAAGAAAAGTCGCTAAATTGTTAGAAACCTCAAGAGAGATTTATGAAACTATTTCTAAAATTGTAAGGATCCGGAGCCCTTCCACATTTGAGTTCTGTCCAATTGGATAAACTAACACAATTTTTATATAAACTGATATATTATTGGGGTAATCGTGAGGTTTACATCAACTTCGTTATTATCAAAAAAATTGTAGTATCAATTTATAAATTCTAACAATTCACACAACTAGCTAGACACGATGGGAACGGGGAGGCCACATGTCCTATCAAACTTGTGGCGGAAGGTGAGCGAAAGAAACACGACTTTGACTACAGCAGGCGGGTTGACTTCTAGTCGTCGGATGAGTGCATATTAGAGTGCGGATTCCATTTCCCAGTAGAGATTAATAGTTGACGGAATCCACCGCTCGGAAGCAGGGGGTCTTCTTATTTTGATTTTTTTAGGGCAGTATTGTTTAAGCAAAAATCAGGAGTATCAGTTACAATATCCTTTATTCTGTCTCAAATTAAGAAATCTGTTTTGAGTGAGAAAAAGGTTTGTAGGCTTTAGGATTCTTGTGTGTAGCTCCCTATGTTGATGCTTTTTTCTGTTGAAAAATTTCAAAAGTGTTTGTGTTTTTTTTATTTTTGATGGGTGGAAAAGTCAGGAAATAATTACGGATTACATTTTTCTGAATTTTTTGTAGAAATATTTCACAAGTATGGAAGTATCTTTAACTAGGTGCAAGGAGTTCAACTACAAAGATAAAAAGTAAGAAGGGAAAAGAAATTTCAATTGCAAATTAAAAAATAACTGACAATAATCATCGCAAAAAAAAGCTTGTAAAGGTATCGAAGGAGAATTGGACCACTCTTCAATTGTCTGTTGGCACGTTCAGGCAAGTTGGAGCAAAAAAAAAAAAAAAACCCGATGAAATTGCATTTTTTTTAATCCTCTCACCCGCTCCAACATCCTTCTTTTTAGGGGTGCAAACGAATCGAGTCGAGTTGAGTTTTGACATAATCGAGTCGAGTCTTAATTTAGTTTTATTAAACTCGAACTCGAATTGGACAAACTACCAATTTAAAGCTCGAACTCGAAAAATAAATAATAATTTTTTTTATTTTTAAAAAAATAAATATTAGAAATATATAATTTTAATAGTAAAATAAAAATAAAAATATATATATATATACTTGAGTTCACAAACCAACTCGTGAACTAACGAGCTTGATATTTTTAAACTTAAACTCGAGCTTGATTTGATCAGTTTGAGCTCGACTTGAGCACTCATGAGCCACTCGCGAGCAGTTCGATTTGTTTGCAACCCTACTTCTTATTTCTGGCTATCACACACAAAATTTGAACTCTGAACTCGATGAAATTGCTTGAGTGAAAGCACAATTTAAAAAAAAAAAAGAAAAAATCTTTCAAGTGAAGCACATCCAATGCAAATTTGCACATGTGCGACTCAAAATCATTGGCAAATGATAATGTAGTTGGGCCAAGTCTTAAACCTATTTATATGCTGTCACCATCCCACTGTATTTGTTGATAGTTACTCCGTCACTAAGTTGTTTCACTGCTCAAAAAGGTAGAAGTGACCCGTTTGAATTATTATCTTTTAAAATTTTTATAAAAAAATATATTATAATAATTTGATATATATAAAATAAAAAATTAATTAATAAATGTGTTCATATAAAATATAAAAGTTATTTTAGAAAAAAAAAAGATTTTTCAAACATAAGCTTGGGTTAAAAACACCAAACTCTTGGTGACTGCGTAGTGCTTCGTGTGCCTGTGTGGCATACTGTAACTAACAATACATTCTACATAAGTCACTAATTGAAAGCAGGTGCGTTTGATAAAATTAAATTCTGAAAATTAAAATATAAAATTTAGATTGATTAATTTATTGAATTGTTAAGTACTAAATTTGATATATTTAAATGTATATCAAATTAAGTGATGAATGAATAACTTATCACTTATTTTTAGGAGAAAATTTTGCCTAAAAAATTCGGTTTCATTAAATTTATTTAGATGTTTAATTTTTTGTTATCAAACTAGTCTAAATATTTTAATATTTGAATCTATTAAGCAAGTGCTGAATTGAACTAGGGATAATTTCAAAAATTGTTCCTGAGATTTTTGACAATTTCACTAGCCTCCCCTGAAGTTTATAAAATTACACAAACCTCCTCTGACGTTAAGGTTTTGATAACAAAATTAGTCCAATTTAAAAAAGTAACATTAAAAAAGTACTTTAAGGAGAGAGATGAAACTTTTATTCTATAAATACCCTTTATGCATGTACATAAGTCGTATTAGTAAAAGAATAAAAATAATTAAAAGTTAGAAACAATTAATACACATATTTAACCACTAAAAAAGTTTACATTTAATAAATTAGACAACACAGATAAGTAACAAAACTACACTCATGATTACAAGATTTAGCAAAATAGACTAGTTATCTCTTTTAATAATGATTCTTGTAATTTTGAACAGAAAAATTTTCGAATTTTGCCTTTTTCCCCTCCTTTCAGTTTTCTTTGAAATTCTTAAAGTTGTGACAATTGTAAAGTAATTTTATGGAAATAAAGGAGGCAATTGTAAAGTAATTTCATGGAAATAAGGGAGAAA
Organism: Coffea eugenioides; assembly: GCF_003713205.1. Classification (NCBI taxonomy): domain Eukaryota; kingdom Viridiplantae; phylum Streptophyta; class Magnoliopsida; order Gentianales; family Rubiaceae; genus Coffea; species Coffea eugenioides. The sequence goes on from NC_040041.1 coordinate 14,339,240, forward strand.
GAAGAGAAAAGAAAAAGACAAAATTTGAAAATTTTTCAGTTCAAAATCACAAGAATCATAGCAAACATTAAATTAAAAGATATGACTAGTCTGTTTTATTAAATATTGTAATCATTAGTGTAGTTTTATTACTTATTTGTGTTGTCTCATTTATTAGGAGAGAAAAGACAGACAAAATTTTAAAATTTTTCTGTTCAAAATCATAAGAATCATAGCAAACATTAAGTTAAAAGAAATGACTAGTTTGTTTTACTGAATTTTGTAATCATTAGTGTAGTTTTATTAGTTATCTGTGTTATCTAATTTATTGAATGTGAACTTTTTGAGTGGTTAAATGTGTGTATTAATTGTTTCTAACTTTTAATTATTTTTATTCTTTTACTAATACAACTTATATACAAGCATGAGGGGTATTTATATAATAAAAGTTTCATCTTTCTCTTTAAAGTACTTTTTTAATGTTACTTTTTTAATTGGACTAACTTTATTATCAAAACCTTAATCACAAATCAGGGGCGGATTAAAGGTGGGGGCACGGGCTCCCACTGCCCCCTTAAATTTCTATAATACTTATATAATTTTGATATAATTTTAAGTGTGACCCCAGAGTTTTCTTAGAAAAGATGTGAAAAAATTACGTAATTTTTTAAGTTAGTTCATAAACTAAAATTCTAAAAAGAAATGTGGGGCACAAATTCCATTTGAAATAAGATTAAAAAAAAAAGCCTTTTCATTTCAACAAGCAAGTACCAATCATATCATTCATTTTCTTTGGGTCCCACTCCCCAATTTCCCTTCCTTCCTTTGGTCCCCCATTTTTCCCCCACAGTCGAGAGTCACTATCTTCCACAACCAAGCAGCTAGTTACTCTTTCTTTTGATCAATTCATCTAATCATATCATTTACTTTCTTTGTCCCCACTTCCCAATTTTCCTTCCCTCCACTGATCCCCCATTTTTCTCCCACAATCGAGAGCCATTCTTACTTCCACAACCAAGTTAGTTATTAAAATATAACAACTCGCAATGAGCAATTGTAAATAGTTTAGTTTGTTTTTGAAATAAAATTATTATTACATTAATAATTTTGAATTTGTCTTTTTATATTTTTCATGGAATATATGCATCATTTGTACTTGTTGGTGAATTTTTTTTTCGCTTAAAAAATTAGAAAAAGAGTAGGTAAAAAATTTTAGTGTTGATTTTGCCCCATTAAGAATTTTTTCTGGCTCCGCCGCCGTCACAAATGTATTTCCCCAGTGGCGACTTCTAAAGTGAATGGTGCTGGAAAAAAGATAAAGCATATTGCAACTAACTACTAGCAAACTTGAAGAAAACTCAATGATCTGACAATGACAGAATAGTGAAAGTGCATTATACAGTAGTGCTTTCAATCTTATTACCAACCGAAAATTCAGACTCAGAATCATATGAGGTCCCACCCCGAAAAGCTATTTACCCGTTCTTTGGAAATTTACTCAGCCATGACAAGTCCAATCCTTATATAATGATCCCAGGTTCGATTGGCTTAGGCCAAGCACAGAGATGCTGCACCAATTCTGCAACTTCAATACCAACAGCTGATCACACTTGTTATCAAGCCGTGAGCTGGAGGGAATAGGACACACAAACATGAGAAGCATATGGGCGATGCTGATTCTATTAGTCACTCTTCAATGTACATTTCTCCCATGTCATATTGACTCTAGAATTCTTCTTTCCACTCATGCAGCAGAGAATGAGATTGCAAGCCCTGAAGTTCCCTGGAAATCTGATCCATGGGAGAGCATAAGAAGCCACTTTGGCAGGAGATTCAGAATGCGTTACCTAGCTTCTGGCCCAAATGGAAGGGGCACCGGGCACGAGTGAAATTTGTTTCTACTTGGAGTTTGCCAATGAAAGTTGATTTCCATTTCCTTTTCAGTGTTCGAATAGAGTCCAACAATGAACTGCTGCATGTTATGCGCATTCCATTTTATGGATCAAGAAAATTCTTATCAAGTAACTGCCCTACTCAGCAAGCAATTGCTGACGAGTCTTTTATCTTTTTCACGTTGCAATAGCTATTATCAGAACTAGCTATTTCAGAATCATTCTGATTTTTTTTTTTTTGGTTACAACCATGTAATAGCAGAAGTATTCTTTTAGTTTATCTCCATAGGAAGTTTTTCCTTGATCTTTTTCGTGTATTTATTTTAGCCTCTGAAAGGTCCTTCAGACTTGGTCGGATTCAAGTTTCTAGCTTTCTAGTCAAAGCTGTAAAAGAGGTAGCAACACCGATATGAGGAATCTCATTCCCTTCCTAAAAATTGCTAAACTTAATAAGTTTTTGGTAGTAGCTCAGCTTGCATTCCTTAAAAATTGAACAACTTGCTAATGCACTACGGGAAAGATTCAAAACATTTCTCAAACAGCAGTTGGGATCCTCTGTACTACTACTCGGTGCCAAATTCAGTGCCAATCCCACTTATCACGTGATGATAGAAGAAATTTAAATAAATAGCACATGACAAATTAAATAAACAAGACACTTGACATAAATATAGAAGTGACACTGAATTGCCACTGAAAAAGTGGCACTGAGGATCCCGTGTGCTCAAACAGGCAATGGATCTACACGGTTACAGCAAGGTAAGAAGAGCAATGCTGAGTAATTTTACAAGCTATTTATTGTTTTATTGACTACTTCTCTCGAGAGACTGCAATGGAACTTCAGTTCTCAAAGCTAGAATGTAATCATTTGTACATCATCTAGCATCCTCCATCCTTAGCTGAGAGAACACCTCACTAGGATTTGTGCTACTTCTCTCAATATTAGCATCTGAGCCAATTTCATCTTCACTACTCATGGCAATGCTGTGAGAAGGCAAGCGGCGAATTACTGGCAATGGCAAGTTGTTGGAAACATCCGTGTTGCTGCCCTCATACGATTGTTCTGGAACTGCAGTGTGCTGAAGCTGCAATGCATACTCAAGATCCCACAACACATCAGCCATATTAGGCCTATCAACTCCACATTCTTTTAAACACTTCTCAACAGTTTCCCCATATCTGCTCAATGAATTCCAGTTGATCTTACCAACAAGAAAAGGGTCAATGATTTTGTGAAGTTCTCCTTCCATTAGACAAGACATTCCCCAGTCAGCCAGGTTTACTTGCTGCCTGGGAAGCGAGTTGTCAATGGCTGGCCTTGCACAAAGCACTTCAAGAAGTACAACTCCAAAACAGTGCACATCAGATTTTTTAGTTAATTGAAGGCATCTAAAGTACTCAGGGTCAAGATAACCAAAGCTGTCTTTCACCTCTGTACTGACATGGCTTTGTTCAAGAGGACCTAATCTTGAAATACCAAAATCGGCAACTTTAGCCACATAATGCACATCTAGCAGAATATTTGTTGACTTCACATCCCTGTGAATAATTGAACCACCTAGACCAGTATGAAGGTAGTGTAGACCTTTTGCTGCATCAATGCACAATTGAAGCCTTCTATTCCAAGATAATCCAGATACTGAAGTTGATTTCCCAGATTCTTCCTTAGGAGTGTACAGATGGTCTCTCAGAGTCCCCTTCTCCATGAACTCAAAAACTAGTGCCATCTCTGATCTTTCATAGCAGTATCCAATCAAAGAAACCAGATGGCGGTGGCGAATTTTGGACATGACCATTATCTCAGTTTGGAATTCTGGAAGCCCCTGCGTTCGTCCTGGTTCACTTCTTTTAACAGCAACTTTTGTTCCATCCCTCAGAGTACCTTTGTAGACTTTGCCAAAACCCCCTTCACCGACAATCAGTTTCTCATCAAAGTTCTTTGTGGCGTACAGAATTTCACCAAAAGGCATCTTCAGGCCAAGATTTAAATTCGGAAGAAGGGAACCATCGGTATTTCTGTCCGTGCTCTTGCTATATGAACTTCCTGCATTCAGATCCATTAATTACCAATCAAGAGCATCGACCGGTTTTCCTTTCCTCAACTTCAAACTAAACCAGAACATGATACGAAATTCGACGCTACAAGAACCTATCTTGAAGAACCAAGTTGATCAGACAGCGGAAGGATCTATCTTGACCAGGTTATGGAACAATAACTACCTTGTTAGATCTAAAGAGAACTCGTCTCTAGAAACCTAGTAGATTGGTTATTGGTGTGGAACAATAACTACCTTACTAGATCTAAAGAGAACCCGTCTCTAGAAATCTAGTGGATTGGTTATTAGCTTGAAAGAACAAGATGATGTGATCATTTTGTCTTGAACACCACAAGTATCCACGCTAAATACTTGATACTGTTCAAGAAGAAACTCAAGTTCCATCGAGAAACTCCATAAAAGGAGACAACTCTCTTTTTACTATTTATAGCCTTACAAGACTCAAAACCTTAATCTAAATTGGAAACAATACAAGTTTCCTTATTTGACTTGACACAACTTCCTAAATAAATTTGGAAACAATTAACTACTTTCCTAAAACTCTAATTCAATTAGAATAGGAAACTAACTGACCCAATTGGTTTAACTATGGTCAACATGACCTTAGCCTTTATTTCCTTTAATAACTCAAGACTAACTAACAAATATTGTTGGAAACTTACTTAAATAAATAACAAGAAATAAGCATGACAAATCTTCAATGATTCTTGAATTCGATTGCACCATCAACCATCAATCGAATTTTCTTGAATTTGAAGGGAATCCAAATCTTCATGTTCTCATCATTCCCTTCCTCTTTAAAGACGATTTGTCCTCAAATCGAGTGCTTGCTTACAAAGGAGTAACTCGAAAAATGTCTTGATAAATGCAATCCAAGAAGCATGTCGCCAACTCAACTTGATTATGAACACGAACCATTGGACATGCTCCATTTGTCAAGAATATCTTCACCCAATTGTATTTGGCTAGAATTTGGAAGTCAACCAATATTTGAAAATCAATCAAGATTTGGCAATCAATCAAGATATCAATCAAGATTTGGAAATCAATTAAGATTTAGAAATCAATCAAGATATCAATCAAGATTTGAAAATTAATCAAGATTTGGAAACCATTCAAGGCAAGACTGCCTTTTTTTTTTCCCTTCTTTCTTCCTTTTTTGTTTTTCTAACTTGCCAATTCAAGAAAATAAGGTAGTCGCACTTCAAGATTCAAGAGGATGATTTTTAGGATTTTCAAAATATCAAGATTTTTTTTTCAAGAACCCACTATGCAATCCAAGAACTTCAAAAAATTACCAAACCAACTACAAGAAACAAACACAAGGTAAAAATAATAATTTTTTTTCGGATGAACAGTACTGCTATAGTCATGAACAGTACCGGTGAAAAGTACTGCCGTGAACAGTTTCAATTTTTTTTTTTTTGCTTTTGACGACTCAACACAAGGTTACGACTTCATTTGGAAGAAATTTAATGGGAGTTAAACTATTGAAAAATCTGTTTTTGATAGGGTGTAATTTTTTCATTTATTTTATTATTTATTTTTCCTATTACCTGACCTGATGTGGATTAATTGCTGGATTCTACTCATTTTTAGTATTTTGCATTTATTTTAGGGAGTAGAATGAAAATATAATAACAGGTGCCAATTTGACAGAAAATGAGTTCAAATGATAGAGTTTGTCCCAGGGGCATTTTTGGAAAAGAAGATGTCACGCTCATTTTGGTAATTTCTGCAAAGGAATGACGGACGAATGGTTTCTTCTCCCTGGTGTGCCGCCGCAATTAAAAAGAAGAGCAATTAGTATAGGAACAAAAGGGGGTAGGAGAGAGTTGGACTATGGTTTTTGCTTTCCTTTTTCCTTTAGCTTTGACTTTTCTTCCTTAGCTTGTGGTAGTGAGATTCATCTACGGATGTCTGGAGCAAAATTGGAAAAACCTTGACTTTTCTTCATCTGAACTATTGGCAATTGCTTTTGCTTTTCGTATATCATCCGAAGTGAAACAGAGGCCTACTTCTTGTAACTTTGCTATCTTTTCTCGATTGAAACGAATTCGCTCATTTTCCAATTGATGGCCGCTGGTTCCTTTACAATTTCCTGTGGGTTTTGTTCATCAAACATGTACTAATTTTTTCACTCTAGTCAAGGGACAACGGAGGCTTTGGTTCGCCTAAAATTGGGAGATCGATTTAATTTAATCTTTTTTTTTATTTATTGGTATTCGCACATTTCTTGATTGCTATACTTATGGTTATTTAATTAATTGATTGTCGTAGATCCAGATAATTAATTGATTTGGTAATCTTTTGTTAATTAGGGTATTAAATTCGTAATTGTTTAATTGTCTTGAAATAGTGACAACTGGCACGATTAGATTCGTGCCAAGGGGATACGCGGGCTAATCTGAAATAACCCTGGTAGTGCGTTATTTGGTTAGAATAGAGCTCCTCTAATACGTAAGGCAATTGAGAAATTAAATCTTACGGGCGTACCTAGAATTATTTTCTAATTAGAGCAGTGATTAACGGGCGTACCTTAATCATCGACACAGTAAGGAGTGGTTGACTGCCATTGCATGTTTGGTAGTTATAACCTATTTATTGATAAATAATTGAAATTGCCTTTGCATCGATGATCAATTAGGTGAACCATTGCTGAAGTTATTTCTTGGCTAGATCTTTAATTAATATTACCTTGATTTTAGTGAATTGTCATTTGACTTTTAGTTGCCTACTTTATTTTATTTTTAATTATTTTCTTGTTTTAATTGATTTAGACCTTTAATTATTGTTACTCTGAATTCAGTGAATTGTTGTTTAATTTCTAGTTAGTTATTTATTTTTTTATTTACATTTATTTAATTGTCGTCGTTCCTACAAAATCACCCCCTATGTTACTTTGGATTTCTTAAAAAACAAATATGCCCAATCCCTGAGTATACGACTCTACTTGCCCTGTTTACAAATTCATAATTATTTGTGAAAAAAAACCATCCCATTCGAGTATATCGGATTTAGCAAACTCTTCGGGAATAGGGTGAATCAAGTAATCCATTGCACACCTAGAGTCCCTGCTCCAGTACTTGAAATTGGGTTTTGATCATTTTAACTGACAATTAGGTTTAATTTTATTATTGTACAGGTTTCGACACCCTGTTAATTTTTGGCGCCGTTGCCGGGGACTGCCGTTATTATTATTTTTTTAAATTCATTTTTTTTGCTCTAATTTTCTAGTATTTTTCTAGTGTATGCCTTGGTCTTCTTGTGCAGGTGATTTGATTTTTGACCCTGAAGTAGAGAAGATCGCTCGCAGAACGAGAAAGAAAACCAGACAGCTCAGAGAGAAGCAGTTCAGTGTTGCATTTCAGAGACCTGAGCTACAAGTTGAACCAACAGATTCGTTTGGTGACACTTCGAGTGACTCTGACCAGGAGGAAGGAGCCATGACTAATGCACGAACATTAACGGAGTTGACTGCTCTTGATTTAAATCAGCAGCCTTTATGCATTACCTTCCCCACCTTAAATGATAACACTCCATTTGAACTAAAATCTGGTCTGATTCATCTTTTATCCTTTTTTCATGATTTACCAGGTGAAGAACCGTATAAGTATCTGCAGGAGTTTGATATCGTGTGCAATAGTATGAAACCCCTGGGCATTACAGAAGAGCAGATAAAAATGAGGGCATTCTCCTTTTCCTTGAAGGATTCTGCAAAGGACTGGCTGTACTACCTGTCACCAGGTAGCATCACCACGTGGGACCAATTAAAGAAAAAAATTTTAGATAAATATTTTCCTACGTCCAGGGTTGCAAGTCTAAGGAAAGAAATTTGCGAGATCAAGCAGTACCCAGGGGAGTCACTCTATAAGTATTGGGAGCGGTTCAAGAAGTTGTGCATCAAGTGCCCCCAACACCAGATAAGTGAGCAGTTGCTCATACAGTATTTTTATGAGGGGTTCCTTTTCAGGGACATGAGTATAATTGATGCTGCAAGTGAAGGGGCATTGGTGAACAAAACCCCTCGAGAAGCATGGGAGTTAATTGAGGGAATGACATAGAATTCACAGCAATTCGGTACGAGGGAGGATGTCCCAATACACAAGGTGAATGAGGTAGAGACATCCTCTATCCAGCAGCAGCTAACTGAGTTGACTTCTTTTGTTAGGCAATTGGCTGTAGGAAATGCATCTCAGGCCAAGGTGTGTGGGATTTGCACTGGTATGGGTCACTCTATGGACATGTGTCCAATGATGCAAGAGGAGGGTACAGAGCAAGTGAACATGGCAGGCCACGCGCCTGCGCCAAGGAGGCCCTATGACCCCTATTCAAGTACCTATAATCCAGGTTGGAGGGACCACCCTAACCTCAGTTATGGAGGGAATAGGCAGACTAATTTCGTGCCAAATAAGCAACCAGGGTACCAGCAGCAGTACCAACCCCGACCACCTCCCCCCCCCGAGCTCTGGTCCATCTTTGGAGGAGATGATCAAGCAACTACTTGCTAATCAACAAAAGGCGGACTCCGAAAGGCAGGACATAAGAAATCAGATGAATCAAATGACCAAAACAATCAACTGTCTGGAGTCTCAAGTAAATGGAAGATTGCCATCCTAACCTGAACTGAACTTGAAGAACGTAAGTGCAATGACTGTAAGGAGCGGAAAGGAAATTCAGGGGTCCGAACTTGTGACTCCAAAGGATAAGGACAAAGAGAAAATTGAGAAAGAACTTCAGGCAGAGAATACAAGCACCAAAAATCCAGTGGTACTCCCTGACCCGATCATAGACGTTAAAACTAATCCTCCTCCATTTCCTTACACGTTGGAGAAACCGAAAAAGCAGGACAAGGAGAAAGAGATCCTGGAGGTGTTCCGCAAGGTAGAGATCAACATTCCCTTACTAGACGCCATCAAGCAAGTGCCGAAATATGCAAAATTTCTGAGGGACCTATGTGTCAATCGAAGGAGGCTGAGGGGAGATGAAAGAGTTATTGTTGGGGAGAATGTGTCAGCAGTACTCCAAAGAAAGTTCCCACCAAAGTGTGGGGATCCAGGTAGGTTTACTGTCCCATGTAAGATAGGTAATACTCTGATTAGGAATACCTTGCTGGACTTAGGAGTATCGATCAACATAATGCCTAAATCTATGTATGCTTCTCTGAACCTCGGTCCATTAAAAGAAACCGAGATAATAATTCATTTAGCTGACCGAACGAATGCATACCCTGATGGGTTGGTAGAGGATGTGCTGGTTAAAGTTAATGAATTGATATTTCCAGCTGACTTTTATGTACTTGACATGGATGATGATCATTCCCCTGACCCTCACCTTTGCTACTAGGTAAACCCTTTTTTAGCACAGCACAGACAAAAATTGACGTTAATAAGGGTACATTGTCCATGAAATTTGATGGAGAACTAGTCCACTTTAATATTTTTGATACAATGGAACATCCTGTTAACTTTCACCCTGTGTTTGCTATTCATGCTATTAATCCCTCTGTGCAAGAATTTTCTGAGTTTGCTTGTAGGGATAAATTCAAATTTACTGAGAACAAGTATAAGGGGATGAAAGCACTGTATGAGGTGAAAAGGAGTAGAAAATTAAGAAAGAAGGCTGCACTCAAAGGCTATTTGGATCCTGGAGGAGAGCCACAGATTTTCAGAAAAATTGAGTTACACCCAGATTGAAAAGTGGTGTCCAATATCTAACAAAAAACGTTAAAGAAAAGCGCTCATTGGGAGGCAACCCAATTATTTCTTTTAATTTGTTATGATTTCGTGTAATAGTTTAAATATGTTTTCCTTGAATTTGACTGATTTCGGGTTTTAATTTTCATTTTTGATGAGTTGTAGGTGTCCTTCTGTCATGACGGGCTCGCGTCATAACGTATGGAGAGCTCACGGTCAGAATCGTCAGAAGGGATTCTTGCCCTCATAACGCGCCCGCGTCATGACGCATGGAGAGTTCATGATCAGAATCGTCAGAAGGGGTTCTTACCCTCTTGACGTGCCCGCGCCAAGTAACCAGGAAAGTTTCTCATTCCGTGCCTTCTTGACGTGCCCTCGTCACGTTCGCGGGAAAGATAAGTATTCAAAAAATACTCAAGAACGATTATTGATTTCCTGTTAATCTCTATTTTTGAATTCCAAAAATAAATTTTGTCAATGATAATAAAAAAAAAGATGATATATGTAAAAAAAAAAATTCAAAAAAAAAAAAATTTCAAGTAAGTAACAAGAAGAAAAAAAAAGTCTTTCCGTAAAAACAAAAGAAATTTTTTTTCTAAAATGAAAAAAAAAAAGAAAAAAAAGAAAAAAACACAATACTATTTTCTTTTTTTTCCTTTCTTTCATTTTCTTTTTCTTTCTTTCCTTTCTTTCTTTTTCCTTCTTTCTCTTTTCTTTCTTCTATCTCGCTGCCCCTGTCCGCCCTTTCTTTCTTTTCCTCTGTGCCCGCCGCCGATTCCGCCAGTCACGCCCGCGCCAAGGCTATCATCGCCACACGCCGCCGTCGTTTCCTCCACCTAGCCACGCGAAGCAGCCGCAAGTCGACGCTACTGGAGTCCGCAAGTCGACGCTGCTGGAGTCCGCGAGCTGCCGCTGCTCACTCCGCGCCTCGCTCTCTCCACCACAGCAGATCCCTTGCTCGCCGCTGTCCGCAGCATCATGCGCCGCCGCTGCCCACAGCCGCGCGCCTCTCTCTTGCTTGTCCGCCGACCACCAGACCCACTCCACAGTCCCCACCAACCCTCTCAGCCACGCCGCTCGCTCCTGCTCCACCTTTGACCGCCGCTGTCCTCATTGATACCACCGCTTTCCCCCACTCGCGATCTCCTCCGTCCATAGCAACACACGCGCCATCGCCACTCACGCGACGCTCCACACCAGTCGTCCAGCCCACCGCGGGCAAGAGTCGCACGACGCTGCCGCTGTGTCAGTCACCACCAGTTTCACCTTCTTTGCCTATCGACCGGTGGAGGTATTTGTAACTCGGTTCTCAAATTGTTGGCGGTGATTAGTTGTTATTTTGGTTTATCCGTGATTTGGTATGGGTCGTGTGTGATTTATCTTCCATTATTCGCTACACCAGTGGTACTGGTGGAGTAACTAAACCTCAATTTGGTACCTCTATTTGGTTGGTTGCGTTCTTATTGTCCAATATCTACCCTATTTTCATTGAAATTGCTAATTTTGAGTTAAAACTTTAAATGGCCAACTGGAGCCATTTGTTGAGATTTTGGGTAAACTGAAATACTGCACTTGTTTGTTCAATTGGGAGGTTTCTATGCCATTTACATTGCTTATTCCAGTTGGGTGCATCTGATTGAATTGCTGGGAAATATTCTGACCATTGCTTTCAATTGCTAAGTTTGTTGAGGTTTCTTTTGAGATTCTGGTTGAGTTATTTCTGAAGTTGCCTGATGAATTGGGAGACATTGAGTTTGTTTGGATAAGAATTTATTTGGATGATTTATTTGATCCAGTTACTGTAGTACTTTTTGTGATGTGATGTATGTGAGATAAAAAGGTGATTGGGAATTGTGTGTATGATGCAAGCAAAACAAAATCTGAAATAAATCTTGCTTTTCTTTGATTATTAGCAATTGATCTGCTCTGATATTGCTCTGTTGGTGGCACGTTCTCTTTCTTGTGATTAGATTAACGCTTGGGGCTATTGCTTTACTACTCTGCTATAGCAACTTCATTGATTTTGGACTACGTTTTGCACCAGTAGTACTGGTTGGAGTATTTTTTCTTGCATGTGTCAGTTCTATTTGGTTGAATACCTGATTGACTGCTGGGCATGTGTGACTGAGTTGTTCTTGTGCAATTGGAGATATTTGGAGAGATTTTGGGTGGGCAAGTTGTGTCGCTCTCTATTGATATTTGGGAGACACCAGTGGCTATTAAATTGTTATTGTTTTGAATTTGTTGTTTACATTATTTTTGGGCAATTCTTGTCTCTTGTTGATTGAAATGACATTTGGAGAAAATGGTGAGGCCCAAGCCCTCATCTTCTGCGCCTCCCCCATCAATGGCCTCTGATGTTAAGTCACACCACTTGCGGGTTCAGATTTACCACGTAGTTGAGAGAGTGACGAACATCACCCGCCAAGTGGCAAGGATGTCTTAGAACTTGACCGCGTACTTCCACCACATCGGCTTGACCGCGTACTTCCACCACATCGGCTTCCCTCCACCGTTCTTGCCTACCCTTACCTACTCGAGAGGGAAGTTTCGTTGTTCTCTTTGCTTTAATTGACAGGTTTCCTCCATTGAGGACAATGTAGGATTTAGGTGTGGGGGGGAACATATGGGGGTGCTAGCGTTTCTAATTTTTAGATATTTTTCCTTTATTATTATTAATTTTTTTTCTTTAGTTTGTTATTTGGCCATCTTTCATGCATTTTCTTTCTTTCTTTTTAGTGATTAGCTCACATGTGCATGCCAAGGTTTGATGTTGGATTGTTGCCTCTATTTCTACTTTTGCCAAGTTTTAATAATAAGAATGTATCAAGTTAATGTGGTTGAATTCAAGAACATCTCTTTGGTGAATATCGATGATTGTTTTACTTTTATAATTTTTGGTTAACTTTTCTAGGCATAGGGAATGATTGTTGGCATTTTCATGTGAATTGATCCGGTTATTAACCTTAGTTCTCCATGTTTGAAAATGAGGCTAGCGGCTGCAAATTTTCTTTTAATTTTTGTGTTATTTTGAAATTTTGATGTTATTTGGCTGTGAATAAAAGTTAACTGTACTCCGCTAGTCTTTACTACCAAGTAACTGGGGGTCTTCACCAAAAGTGTCGATTTTCGCGTCAAAAAGTAGTAATTGCTATGAGTACGTGGTCACATGGCGATAGAAGCTGAGTAACTGGGCTCTTTCATCTAACAAATGTCAAAGTTCGCGTCAAAAGGCTCCGATGGCTAGCGACTAAGTCTCTTGTGCTATTGAAAAAAGCAAAAAAAAAAAAAAGAGAGAAGAAAAAATCAAAAAATAGAAAAATGTGATAAAAAAAAGTGAATGTTGTGTTAGTGTATAATAAAAGTCAGCTTGCCGATTTATGGATTTAATGTTGAGATTTTGGTTAATAATTGGACCATTTGTTGATAAATATTGTGTGTCATTCCTTTTTCTTAGATTAGTTAATCTGAAATTAGAGGAGTTTGTGGTTTAGAAGCTAACCGGAATGATGTTTCTTGGACTTGACCATTGATGCTTGATTACTATTTTTCTTGGTATTTTGGCAATTTGTTGGATAGAGCAATAGCCACTATCAAATATTGGTGTTTGTTTGTTATTCTCATACTTGAGAACAAGCATGGTTTAGGTGTGGGGGGAATTGATAGGTTGCAAGTTTATCATTTATTTTATTATTAATTTTTCCTATTACCTGACCTAATGTGAATTAATTATTAGATTCTACTCACTTTTCGTAATTTACATTTATTTCAGGGAGTAGAATGAAAATGCCATAACCAATGCCAATTTGACAGTCATCGGAAAAGAGTTCAAATAGCAGGCAATCAAGGGCATTTTTGGAACAAGGAGATACAAGTCCTTTTTGATAATTCGCAAAAGACAACATTAAAAAGAGGAACGAAGGGCTGAAGTTAGGGGGTCTTCGGCCTCTCCGGAAGGAGAGCCGTCGCACAGGTGACAGGCAATAGCAGAGGCCACTTAGTTAGGAAGTTAGAAGTGCAGAGGCAGGGCACTTTTCATCTGTTAGCTTAGGCTAGCCGTTGACTTTTCAATGGTATTCCTTTTCTTACTTTTTGGTTCTCTTCTCCCGTGGATGAAAAGGAAAAAAAAGATTGGAAAAGCTTTTGACTTGTTTTCCCTTTTAGCTTTTGAGTAGTTTTCCCTCCGTATGTTAGAGAGGGCAAAAACAATCAATTGCCTCCGGTAGTTTGCTTTCCTTGTTAAACAGAACGAATTGAACTTGCGCACTTTCCCATTGATGGCCGCAGCTTTTGCTTTAATTCCCTATGGATTTTGTTCATCAATTATGAACTAAATTTCCTCACTCTCGTCAAGGAACAACGGATGCTTTGGGTCACCTAAAATTGTGAGATCGATTTAATTTAATCCTTTTCTTTTATTTATTGGTATTCGCATATTCTTTGGTTGCAGTGCTTATGATTATTTAATTAATTGATTGTCTTGGATCCGGATAATTGGTTAATTTGATAATCTATTGTCAATTGGGACATTAAATCCGTAATTGTTTAATTGCTCTAAAATAGTGACAACTGGCATGATTGGGTTTGTGTCAAGTAAATACGCGGGCTAATCTAAAATAACCCTGGTAGTGCGTTATTTGGTTAGAATAGGGCTCCTCTAATACGTAAGGCAATTGAAAAATTAAATCTTATGGGCGTACCTAAGATTATTTTTCAATTAGAGCAGTGATTAACGGGCGTACCTTAATCACCGACACAGTAAGAAGGGGTTGACTGCCATCGCTTGTTTGGTAGTTATAACCTATTTATTGATAAATAATTGGAATTGCCTTTGCTTCGATGATCAATTAGGTGCACCATTGCTGAAGTTATTTCTTGGCTAGAGCCTTAGTTATCATTCATTTGATTTTAGTAATTTGTTATTTAATTTTTAGTAGCTTCTTAGATTTTATTTGAATTTATTTGATTGTCACCTTCTGCACAAAAATACCCCATTTGTTACTGTGAATTTGAAAAGAAACAGTTACCCCCAATCCCTGTGGATTCGACCCTGCTTACCACTATTTACAAATATTAACTTCAATTGAGCAGATTTTTATTATTGCACAGGCTGACAACCTGTCAATTTTTTGGGAACATATGGGGGTGCTAGCGTTTCTAGTTTTTAGATGTTTTTCCTTTATTATTATTAATTTTTTTCTTTAGTTTGTTATTTGGCCATCTTTCATGCATTTTCTTTCTTTCTTTCTTTCTAGGCATAGGGAATGATTGTTGGCATTTTCATGTGAATTGGTCCGGTTATTAACCTTAGTTCTCCATGTTTGAAAATGAGGCTAGCGGCTGCTAATTTTCTTTTGATTTTTGTGTTATTTTGAATTTTTGGTGTTATTTGGCTGTGAATAAGAGTTGACTGTACTCCGCTAGTCTTTACTACCGAATAACCGGGGGTCTTCACAAAAAGTGTCGATTTTCGCGTCAAAAAATAGTAATTGCTATGGGTACGTGGTCACGTGGCGATAGAAACTGAGTAACCGGGCTCTTTCATCCAACAAATGTCAGAGTTCGCGTCAAAAGGCTCCGATGGCTAGAGACTAAGTCTCTTGTGCTATTGAAACATAAAAGAGAAAAAATAATAAATAAATAAATAACGAAAAAAAAAAGTGAAAGTTGTGTTAATGTGTGATAAAAGTCAGCTTGCCGATTTATGAATTTAATGTTGAGATTTTGGTTAATAGTTGGACCATTCGCTGATAAATGTTGTGTGTCATTTCTTTTTCTTAGATTAGTTAACCTAGAATTGAAGGAGTTTGTGGTTTAGAAGCTAACCGGAATGATGTTTCTTGGATCTTGATCACTGATACTTGATACATGTTTTTCTTGATATCTTGGCAATAAGATAGATGGAGCAATAGCCATTGTCGAATATTGGTGTTTATTTACTGTTCTTATGCTTGAGGACAAGCATGGTTTAGGTGTGGGGGGAATTGATAGGCTGTAATTTTCTCATTTATTTTATTATTAATTTTCCTTATTACCTGACTTGATGTGGATTTATAGCTGGATTGTACTCATTTTTAGTATTTTGTATTTATTTCAGGGAGTAGAACGAAAATATAATAACAGGTGCCAATTTGATAGAAAAGGAGTCCAAATGATAGAGCTTGTCCCAGGAGCATTTTTGGAAAAGAAGATGTCACGCCCATTTTGGTAATTTCTGCAAAGGAATGACGGACGAAGGGCTTCTTCTCCCTGGTGTGCCGCCGCAATTAAAAAGAAGAGCAATTAGTATAGGAACAAAAGGGGATAGCAGAGAGTTGGACTATGGTTTTTGCTTTCCTTTTTCCTTTAACTTTGACTTTTCTTCCTTAGCTTGTGGTAGTGGGATTCATCTACGGATGTCAGGAGCAAAATTGGAAAAACCTTGACTTTTCTTCATCTGAACTATTGGCAATTGCTTTTGCTTTTTTGTATATCATCCGAAGTGAAACAGAGGGCTACCTCTTGTAACTTTGCTATCTTTTCTTGATTGAAACGAATTCGCTCATTTTTCAATTGATGGCCGCTGCTTCCTTTACAATTTCCTGTGGGTTTTGTTCATCAAACATGAACTAATTTTTCCACTCTAGTCAAGGGGCAACGGAGGTTTTGGTTCGCCTAAAATTGTGAGATCGATTTAATTTAATCTTTTCTTTTAATTTATTGGTATTCACATATTTCTTGATTGCTATGCTTATGGTTATTTAATTAATTGATTGTCGTGGATCCAGATAATTAATTGATTTGGTAATCTTTTGTCAATTAGGGCATTAAATCGGTAATTGTTTAATTGTTCTGAAATAGTGACAACTGGCACGATTAGATTCGTGCCAGGGGGATACGTGGGCTAATCTGAAATAACCCTGGTAGTATGTTATTTGGTTAGAATAGGGCTCCTCTAATACGTAAGACAATTGGGGAATTAAATCTTACGGGGGTACCTAGAATTATTTCCTAATTAGAGTAGTGATTAACGGGCGTACCTTAATCACCGACACAGAAAGGAGGGGTTGACTGTCATCGCTTGTTTGATAGTTATAACATATTTATTGATAAATAATTGGAATTGCCTTTGCATCGATGATCAATTAGGTGAACTATTGCTGAAGTTATTTCTTGGCTAGATCTTTAATTAATATTACCTTGATTTTAGTGAATTGCCATTTGGCTTTTAGTTGCCTACTTTAATTTATTTTTAATTATTTTATTGTTTTAATTGATTTAGGCCTTTAATTATTGTTACTCTGAGTTCAGTGAATTGTTGTTTAATTTCTAGTTAGTTATTTATTTTTTTTATTTTCTTATTTACATTTATTTGATTGTCGTCGTTCCTACAAAATCACCCCCTGTGTTACTTTGGATTTCTTAAGAGACAAATATACCAAGTCCCTGAGGATACGACCCTACTTGCCCTGTTTACAAATTCATAATTATTTGTGAAAAAAACCATCACATTCGGGTATATCGGATCAAGCAAACTCTTAGGAAACAGAGTGAATCAAATAACCCATTGCACACCTAGAGTCCATGTTTCAGTACTTGGAATTGGATTTTGGTCATTTTAACTGGCAATTAGGTTTAATTTTATTATTGTACAAGTTTCGACACCCTGTCAGTTTTCAAGAACGTAATCACACCAAAAAATTTTAATTTCGATCAATCACAGGGTAGGTTAGACTCAAGTGATAAAATCAAGAAAACAAGAATCAAAATTTATTTTTGTTTCTTTTAAATGAAAAGGCGGAAGGATCTATCTTGATCAGGTTATTGAACAATAATTACCTTGTTAGATCTAAAGAGAACTCGTCTCTAGAAACCTAGTGGATTGGTTATTGATATGGAACAATAACTATCTTACTAGATCTAAAGAGAACCCGTCTCTAGAAATCTAGTGGATTGGTTATTGGTTTGAAAGAATAAGATGATGTGATCATCTTGCCTTGAACACCACAAGTATCCAAGTTAAATATTTGATACTGTTCAAGAAGAAACTTAAGTTCTCTTTTTACTAATTTATCTTCAATATCATTTATGAATAGTTAAATAAAGTTGGTTATTTATAGCCTTACAAGACTCAAAACTCTAATTTAAATTGGAAACAATACAAGTTTTCTTATTTGATTTGACACAACTTCCTAAATAAATTTGGAAGCAATTAACTACTTTCCTAAAACTCTAATTCAATTATAATAGGAAACTAACTGACTCAATTGGCTTAACTATGGTCAGCCTTTATTTCCTTTAATAACTCAAGACTAACTAACAAGTATTGTTGGAAACTTATTTAAATAAATAACAAGAAATAAGCATGACAAATTTTAAATGATTCTTGAACCCGATTGCACAATCAACCATCAATCGAATTTTCTTGAATTTGAAGGGAATCTAAATCTTCATGTTCTCATCAGAACAATACCACTGTAATGATGATGAGAACCACACCTCCAGCAACTGAACTAATAATCGCGGGCAAATGCTTGTTTCCTGATCCACTTCCATCTGGAATTGGACCTGGAAAGTTAACCAACTGCATAATCTCTACCCCATTAAGAAAGGCTGTTTGATTTCTAGAATCTTGCCGTGGGCCAATACTTACATTCATAAAACCAGAATCATCTGAATGCACCACAAAATCAATGTAAAAAGGAACTGCCGTCATGGCTGCGGTAGTTGAATCTTGTGGATCAATTTTTTGGCTAAAGTTACTATAAATATAGAGATTGAATTTCAATTTCCCGCTACCAGCCTGACTAATTACGTCACAAAAATGCACCCGGACTAGAAATTTGGCATTTCCATTTACATTGAATCCCCAAGAAACATTAGAATTTGTTTTCGGGAGAGTGACACCTTGCTGACTAGGAGCGATGTTCAGCTCTTTGGCAGTGTTATAAACAGGGTCAGGAGCATCAAACTTTGTTGCAGATCCGGGCTGGTAATTAGGCGGTGCACTACGAAATGGAGTGTTAGTGGCTGCATCCCAGAAGACCAAATAATCATCATCAGGTATCCAATTTCTCCCCAAAGTATCAGTGTCCGGTGTTACAGTCAATCCACCAACGCTAATCCTATGAACTACTTGTAAAGCATTGGGCAACAAACCATTGTAAACTCCTTTGCTTCCAGCAGGAGTAATGTAAAAAGGAGAATCCTGAATGAAGTTATCAGGAGCAAGAAAATGCTTCTATAGCATTAACAAAGGCAAAAGAAGATGACCCGGAAGGCGTGAAGTAAATTTGGAAATTCCCCACATCGATACGGATCAAGAACTCTTTAATCACAGGTGATTTACTGGTGCTACTATTTTGGACGCTGAAGTTGGATTGGAGTGAAAACTTGGAAGTTGACGCGTCGAATCTGACAGTAGCAAGATTATCTGGAGAAGTGAAAGCATAGAAGTGAAAACGTACCACGTAAATGCCATTCTGGACAAGGTCAAGATCATATGAAGATTTTTGTCTGAAAATTCTTGCAGTTTGATAGAGTGGAGAAGATGCTGAATCCGATGATTGGTCTTCTTTGGCTATGTTGCTGTGGCTTGTGGACAAGGTGAAAGAATCGGGATTGACGTCGCCGACGAAGTTCCGCCCGTAGACGGTTGTGCTGCCACTTGAGCCACAGTTGATGAAGTAGCGATCAGGTACGGTGTAAGCGGAGGTGTTGATTCCGTTGAACAACAAAAGATAGCAGCACAAATTGAAGAGGACATAAACTGTTTTTGGAGGATGAAGGATTTCCATTGAATTTTAGTGGAAATGGATGAGTTTCATCAAGATGGTTTCTTGAGTCAGTACTGTGAAGTCCACGGAATGGGAAGCCTTATAGTCTTTAGCTAACTTTTTCTCATGCGGGTACGAAATGGAAGAGGACAACACATCCGCCTGAAGCTGCATTAAATTTTAGGGATAATTTCAGACCTCCCTTCAAATTTGAAAAATTATAGAAGCCTCCCCCTAAAAAGTATGTTTTAATAACAAATGGTGACGTCAGCACAAAAAAGTACTCCCCCAATTTGATTTAACAAACAAATTAAATGCAAAAGAAATCAAATATCAGCATTACTTATTAAGTAAAAAAAATTTTGGCAACTCTTCTTTGCAGCAAAATTTAGGTCATGTTTCAAGGCATTATTTTTAATGTTTGGATTTCTTTTTCCTTTTTTTCTAATAAATTATGAAGAAATTGTTTTTAATAAATGCACCCCTACTAATCAGCTATTTATAAAACTAAGTAGAAAATCCATTTAAATGACCTAAGAATTGAATACAATGTATTACTAGCCGAGATGGAGTTAAAGCTTTTGGATAAAGAAATATTTCCGAGATGCGATTTTCTTTTTCCTTTACACCCACTTTTCACTTAAGATTTGTAAAACTGTCAAAACTATTATAGACTTTTTATAACACCAACGAAGATCAGTGTAATTTTTTAAATCTCAAGTCAAGAAAATTGGCTGAATTGTTAGAAATCTCAAGAGAAGTTTATGAAACTATTTCTAAAAATTTAAGGATCCGGAGCCCTTCCATATTTGAGTTCTGTCCAATTGGATAAAGAGTAAATCTTATATACACTGACGGTATATACACCATCACAATTGAATATACGACGACACATATGTAAAATTTGAGTTTCAAATCAAATTCGGATTATGTGTCACGTATCTAACGGTGAAAGTGTATACACTATCAGTGTATAGAAGATTAATCCTTGGATAAACTAACACAATTTTTTTTATATAAACTGATATATTATTGATGTAATCGTGAGTTTTACATCAACTTCGTTATAATTCACGTTATATCAAAAAACTTGTAGTATCAATTTATAAATTCTTAACAATTCACACAACTAGCTAGACACGATGGGACCCCTATGTCCTATCAAACTTGTGGCGGAAGGTGAGCGAAAGAAACACGACTTTGACTGCGGCAGGCGGGTTGACTTCTAGTCGTCGGATGAGTACATATTAGAGTGCGGATTCCACTTCCCAGTAGAGATTAATAGTTGACGGAGTCCACCGCTCACAAGCATGAATTCTTATTTTGATTTTTTTAGGGCAGTATTGTTTAAGCAAAAATCAGGAGTATCAGATACAATATCCTTTATTCTGTCTCAAATTAAGAAACCTTTTTTGAGTGAGAAAAAGGATTGTAGGCTTTAGGATTCTTGTGTGCTAGCTCCCTATGTTGATGCTTTTTTCTGTTGAAAAATTTCAAAAGTGTTTGTTTTTTTTTTCTTTTTGATGGGTGGAAAAGTCAGGAAATAATTACCGGATTGCATTTTTCTGAATTTTTTGTAGAAAAATTTCACAAGTATGGAAGTATCTTTAGCTAGGTGCAAGGAGTTCAACTACAAAGATAAAAAGTAAGAAGGGAAAAGAAATTTCAATTGCAAATTAAAAAAGGGTAAACAACAAAAAAGCCCCTTGTGGTTAAACAATCATACATAAAAGCCCCCTGTGATTTCATATCATACCAGTCGATACCCCGTGATTTGAATTAACGTGAAAAGTGGACGGAAATCGTCAAATATTCGGCGTGTGTCTTAAACGAACTACAAAGGCGCGTGCATATGCGAAAAACAGATTTCCACCACAAACTTTCACCTGATATGCCTACTTTGCCCTTCACTCTTTAATAATAAGAGACCAGCTTCCAAGTCTTCCGAGTCTTCATGTTCGGCCAAAATTGAAGATTGAAGGCAGCATTCGAAGCCTGTGCAAGTAATCAATCAAGCAGAGCTTACAGGCTAGCAAAGGAATTGCAGGAAACAAAGCCTTAAGGTAAAAATGTGAACTGTATCTGTATATATTCGGTCTGCAAATTCTGAAGGAAAAGTGCAGAAAGTACCCCAAGATGTCTTCCTCAAGCTCTCGACCAACAAGCGGGGGAAATGGAGGCAGAGGTCTTCGATACCAGTACAAGGTATGTAATTGTCGAAGGAAGGCAAAGCTAAAGATTGTTGAGAATCAGGTAATAATTTAGTGTGCTTCCAAGTTCACCTAGCAATAATTTAGTTAGTCCGGGAAATGCCTTACTTATCAGGAAGGACACGTTCTTACCAGATGCAGTTTCTTACGGAAATCAAGGAAACAAGGTTTGCTTTCACAAAGATATACATTACCTATGTCCACATCTTTCAGGTTATTTCCATAGTTTAGGATGGGATGTGTTTTACAACCTAAATTGAGGGGCCATATAGTATTGGCAACCAAGACTGATGTAGCAGCAGAAGAGACTGATTTGCCTGGAGCTGATAAAGATACTGGTGAAGTCTCTGAAAGTCCATTAGATGCTATTGAAACAAACGAAGATTCCTCTGCTAAATCAGATGGAAGCTCCATTACTGCTCGATCTAAGCGAACAAGACCCGTTAGGAAGAGTGACATGCCTCCTATCAGGACTGAGGATTTGATTCCTGGTGCAACTTATGTAACTTGTGATTTATTTGTTTGGCAGCTACACGTGAATTTTTTGGAATAGCATGAGAATCATTAAAGGTTTCTTTATTTCTACTCTAACAATTAGATTGCATGGATCTTGCTTGCAATTAAATAGGGAAAGGTGAATTTGACCTCTTCCATATGATTATTTGCTCTTTCTTGGGTATGTAGTTGCCACTGACATGCACTATATTGGAAATACAATTTTATGTAGTGAAAGGGAAGATATTATACATCTTATGTTTTTCTTTCCCAGTTTGCAAAATGTGCGCACTACTTAAATAATTTCTTTGATTTTGCATGAAGGTTTTAGTACCTTGTCTCTGGTATTCTGCAATCTAAAATTGCATATTTCTGTTTGTTCTAAAACATTTTTGTGGAAATAGAGTTCGTGCTGCTTTCTGTTTCTTTTGTTTGACTCTGCTGTTTAGCCATCTGCATCAACTGAGCTTCTTAGTTATTTGGGGTAAGTCCAGACAGGGCCCTTGGGGGTATGGGTTGGGGTGGGTTTTGGGATAAGACAAACTTTATCTAAACTTGATTGGTTTTTGAAGTCTTTGTCTGCAATTTTCGCTTATATCAAAAGGGTATTTTCGTCTATTCACTCAGCTCCGTCTGTTTTGACGATTTCCGTCCACTTTTCAGGTTAATTCAAACCACGGGGTATCGACTGATATGATATGAAACCACGGGAGGCTTTTATGTATGATTGCTTAATCACAGGGGGTTTTTTTGTTGTTTACCCATTAAAAAATAACTGACAATAATCATCGCAAGAAAAAAAAGCTTGTAAAGGTATCGAAGGAGAATTGGACCACTCTTCAATTGTCAGTTGGCACGTTCAGGCAAGTTGGCGCAAAAAAAAAAAATCGATGAAATTGCATTTTTTTTAAATCCTCTCACCCGCTCCAACATCCTTCTTATTAGGGTTGCAAACGAATCGAGTCGGGTTGAGTTTTGACCTAATCGAGTCAAGTCTTAACTTAGTTTTATCGAACTCGAATTGGACAAACTACCAATTTAAAGCTCGAACTCGAAAAAATAAAAAAAAAAATTTTAAAAAAAATAAATAATAAAATATTAGAAATATATAATTATAATAGTAAAATAAAAATAAAAATATATATATACTTGAGTTCACGAACCAACTCGTAAACTAATGAGTTTAATATTTTTAAACTTAAACTCGAGCTTGATTTGGTTAGTTTGAGATCGACTTGAGCACTCATGAGCCACTCGCGAGCAGTTCGATTTGTTTGCAACCCTACTTCTTATTTCTGGCTATCACGCACAAAATTTGAACTCTGAACTCGATGAAATTGCTTGAGTGAAAGCACAATTTAAAAAAAGAAAGAAAAAATCTTTCAAGTGAAGCACAACCAATGAAATTTGCACATGTGCCACTCAAAATCATTGGCAAATGATAATGTAGTTGGGCCAAGTTGTAAACCTATTTATATGCTGTCACCATCCCACTTTATTTGTTGATAGTTACTCTGTCGCTAAGTTGTTTCACTGCTCAAAAAGGTAGAAGTGGCCCGTTTGAATTATTATCTTTTAAAATTTTTATTAAAATATATTATAATAATCTGATGTATCTAAAATAAAAAATTAATTAATAAATGTATTCATATAAAATATAAAAGTTATTTTAGAAAAAAAAAAGATTTTTCAAACATAAGCTTGGGTTAAAAACACCAAACTCTTGGTGACTGCATAGTGCTTCGTGTGCCTGCATGGCATACTGTAGCTAACAATACATTCTACCTAACTCACTAATTGAGAGCAGGTGTGTTTGATAAAATTAAATTCTGAAAATTAAAATATAAAATCTAGATTAATTAATTTATTAAATTGTTAAGTACTAAATTTGATATGTTTAAATGTATATCACATTAAGTGATGAATGAATAACTTATCACTTATTTTTAGGAGGAAGTTTTGCCTAAAAAATTCGGTTTCATTAAATTTATTCAGATGTTTAATTTTTTGTTATCAAACTAGTCTAAATATTTTAATATTTGAATCTATTAAGCAATTGCTGAATTGAACTCGGTATAATTTCAAAAATTGCCCCTGAGTTTGTTTGACAATTTCACTAGCCTTACACAAACCTCCTCTGAGGTTAAGGTTTTGATAACAAATTAGTCCAATTAAAAAAAAGGTAACATTAAAAAAGTACTTTAAGGAGAGAGATGTAACTTTTATTCTATCAATACCCCTTATGCATGTACATAAGTCGTATTAGTAAAAGAATAAAAATAATTAAAAGTTAGAAACAATTAATACACACATTTAACCACTCAAAAAGTTCACATTTAATAAATTAGACAATACAGATAAGTAACAAAACTACACTAATGATTACAAGATTTAACAAAATAGACTAGTCATCGCTTTTAATAATGATTCTTGTAATTTTGAGCCGAAAAATTTTTGAATTTTACCTTTCTTTTCCCTCCTTTCAGTTTTCTTTGAAACTCTTAAAGTTGTGATAATTGTAAAGTAATTTTATGAAAATAAAGGAAATGATTGTAAAGTAATTTCATGGAAATAAGGGAGAAAGAAGAGAAAAAAAAAGATAAAATTTGAAAATTTTTCTATTCAAAATCACAGGAATCATAGCAAACATTAAGTTAAAAGAGATGACTAGTTTGTTTTACTGAATTTTGTAATCATTAGTGTAGTTTTGTTACTTATCTGTGTTGTCTAATTTATTAAGAGAGAAAAGAAAGACAAAATTTGAAAATTTTTCTGTTCAAAATCACAAGAATCATAGCAAACATTAAGTTAAAAGAGATGACTAATTTGTTTTACTGAATTTTGTAATCATTAGTGTAGTTTTGTTACTTATTTGTGTTGTCTAATTTATTAAATGTGAACTTTTTGAGTGGTTAAATATGTGTATTAATTGTTTCTAACTTTTAATTATTTTTATTCTTTTACTAATGCGACTTATATACATGCATAACGGGTATTTATAGAATAAAAGTTTCATCTCTCTCCTTAAAATACTTTTTTAATGTTACTTTTTTTAATTGGACTGACTTTATTATCAAAACCTTAATCTCAAGAGTGGTTTGTGTAATTTTACAAACTTCAGGAGAGACTGCGAAATTGTCAAGAATCTCAGGAGAGGTTTCTGAAATTATCCTATTGAACTATCAAACATGACCTAAAATACAAATACAAAATCCTACCACGAGAAGGGATTCTTTCTTGGCTTTTTGAAGCTTCATATATTACATCCACAGATTTCCTTTCCCTTATTCTTAAACTTATTTAAGTACTAGTTGAATGGGCATCACATCTCATGTGAGGCTGCACAAATTACGAGTTTGGTAAAGTATTTTGACTTGCACAATTATATGTATTTTAGCAAACTCGTCAGTTTTAAATGGAAGAAACAAATAAAGCATAATGAACTTAATAATGTCATATTTGATTTCAAGATTCTGCAAGTTCTGGACATTGAAACTTTGTTGTCATAACTAATCAAACCTTAATGTAGTTGATGAGGTTTGGTGTGAAAATAAGGTAAATATGACATATGGCATAAGGTGCTTTAGTCCATAAAAAGTTGAAAAAACAAATGAAGACACGCTATTGCGACGTTTCAGAAGTCTTTAATTCATTTCGAGAATTTCCATGGCTTTTGCCACTTCCATTTGAACTGTAATAGTCATTGATGGCCTAACTCTCTCCAATTGAAGAATTAGCAATGCTTGAATGTTGATATCAGCCTGTACATTTCCTTTTGCTCATGATGATATCAGTAGGTAGGGGTGAGCATCGAATTCGAATTCGGTAATTCGGTAGGTTGAAATCGGTAATTTTCGGTAAATGGTGTTGAGATATTTCGACCTAATTCGTATTCGAATTACCAAATTTCGAATTCGAATTCAATTCGGATTGAATTCGGTAAACACAAATTGACCGAATTGTCCGAATTCCTGAAGCAATCGCAGCCTGTTTTGCTTCGTCGCCTCCTGCCATACCAGTATGCAAAGGTTGCTACTGATGCAGCCACAATCACACCCGCAGTTGCGTACCAAGCGTGTAATGGTTTCTCGATGACGAGATTAGAACTGCCAGCAACAAGAGGAGGTGATGATGATGATGGTTTCTGGCTTGCTGTCAAAGCAAATCCCAGTCCCTGCCTCTCAAGCTCACCCAGGTCTTCAATTGCCGGTTTAAGCCTCGTGGCCTTGGCTATAGCTTCGTACTGCTCTTTGGTTCCACCCTCCAGAAAAGAACCAACAAGATGACCCTTATTAATCCAATAAGCCCCAAAAGTCTTTCCCGAGAAATCCCCAAAATGAATTACTTCCCCTGCGTTGTCTCCATAAAACTGCCAAGACAATGTGAAGACGCGGGAGTAGAAGAATGGCAGGTAGTCGAATTCACCCGTCTTTTCTGGCTCCATGATAGCAGCAACAGCATGCCTTGCTGACTTCCTCGCAGAATCTACATGCTCAAGTCTGCGTGTTTCAGCAAACATTTTTACTGGAAAAGCGGCAACATCCCCAACTGCATAGACTGAAGTGTTGCTCGATTGCATCTTCCCATTCACCTTAATCCCACCTTTCTCGAATTCCGAAATTAATTCGAATTCGGTATATCCGAATTCAAAAACTATAAAACCGTTTTCGAACCTAATTCGATTTTAACTAGTACTATATCCCCGATTTACCGACCGAATTACCAAATTCGATTTACCAAATTGAAATCGATTTCGGTCGGTAAATCAGTATTTACCGTAATTGCTCACCCCTATCAGTAGGCACTACTGATGTCTTGTTTGCTCAAGGACTGCCACAAATAGAAAGGGCGACAAGCATAGATATATAACTCTACTAATGATCACGAGAATAGGACAGATAAAGAAGGAAAGCAGTGAAAAGCAGCAGATGAGTTGTGAATAGCTGAGTTGCATTTCAATCTTGTTAAAGCAAGGTAGAAGCTTCATCAAAAGGTCTTGAAAGATCAGATTTGTGGTTGACCAATATGTCACAATAGGTTCCTATACAAATACAGCAAACTGGCAGTCAAGAATTCAAACAACATCTACATATATATGTGCAGTGAAAAGTAAGTTAGACCTAGACAAGTACATACTTACAGGGCAGAGAGAGCCATCACCATCCTCCAACTACAAGTATTTGTACAAGTATTTTATGATTTTATGCATACAATCACAATGACAGGTTGTCGATGCATGTGCAATAATAATAATGAAAATCCTAGTTGTCAACAAAAGCAGTTTCGTGTCAATTCTAATACTGGAGTAGGGATTCTGGATGTGCAATGGGTTACTAGATTCACCCTAACTCCGAAGAGTTTGCTAAATCTGATATATCAGAATTTATTCACGAGAACTTGTTAATTTGTATATAGGGCAAGTAGGGTCGAATCCACAGGGATTGGGAGTAATTCGTTTCTACTAAAGTTCAAGTTATGGAGGGATTTTAGGGAAATTAACAATAAACTATGCTAATCGAATATTGCAATTAACTAAAAATTAAATAGCAGACTGTAAAAACTCAAATAGTATTAGACAGCTCCAGTCAAGAAATAACTTCGACAATGGTTCACCTGATTGATTCTCGATGCAAAGGTAATTCCAATTATTAACTAATAAATATGTTATAACTGTCAAACAAACGATGACAATCAACTCCTCCTTACTGTGTCGATGATTGAGGTACGCCTGTCAATCACTACTTTAATTGAGATATAATCTCAGGTACGCCCGTGAGATTTAATTCCCCAATTGCTTACGTATTAGAGGAGTTCTATTCTAACCAAATAACACACTACCAGGGTTATTTTAAATTAGCCTATGTATTCCCCTAATATGAATCTAATCATGCCAGTTACTACTATTTTAGAGCAATTGAACAATTACGGATTTAACGCTCCAATTGACATTAGGTTGCTAAATTAATTCAACATCCGGGCCCAGGATATTTAACTAACAAAAAAATCATAAGCACTATAAACATAGAGTATGCAAATACCAGCAAATAAAAGAAATAAATGAAATTAGTTCGATCTCACAATTTTTAGATGAGCCGAACCATCCGTTGTTCCTTGACTAGAAAAAGAGATTAGTTCATCTCCGTTGAGAAAAATCCACGCAAAATTCTAGAATTAATTGTTGCATACATCGTCTCTCAATTGAGAGGAGCAATCCGATGGAATAAGTCACAAAAATAAGATTCAAAAGTCAAAATCCAAAGTAGTCAAGAATGTTTGCTACTTTTTTCCAATTCCTATCTATTCCCTACCTAATTGTCTATTCCTATATGGCTACTCCGATGAGTAATAGGAAAAGAGAGTCCTGATCTCAATTGACTTCTATCTTCTATTCAACCGAAGCCAAAAAAGTAGGAAGTCTCCTAATTGGCCCGTTTCCTGTTTTTGCTAAACTATTTTTTCCAATTCAAATCTAACAATCAACTAATAGAATATTTGCGGTCCCACGTTGTACTTCCAATTGGCAATTGGTGTCTCGCGCCTGTCCCGCATTTTCTGGACACGTTAAGATTTGACTTGACGCGCCTACTCCAAATAGCAATTGTAGTGGAGAATTTGCACCTTTTATCACATTTTATTCCAACTCCCTGCAATCAATACAAATTTCCAAAAGTGCGTAGAATCCGTCAATTAATACACATTCAGTAAGATAATAGGAGGTAATTAATTATAAAATAGATGATAAAAGTGCGATTTATCAATTCTCCCCACACCTAAACCATGCTTGTTCTCAAGCATGAGAACAACAAATACACACCAATTCCTGATAATGGCTATCAATCCATCTACCTTATTGCTAAGATACCAAGAAAAACACCTATCAAGCATTAATGGTCAAAGTCCAAAAAACATCACTTCAGTTAGCTTCTAAACCGTAGACTCTCCCAATTTATGGCTAACTATTCTAAGAAAAATGAATGGTCGATCAACATTTATCAGTAAATGGTCCAATTATTAACCAAAATTTCAACATTAAATCCATAAATCGGCAAATTGACTTTAATCACATATTGACACAACTTTCACACCATTTTATCACGCTTTCCTTTTTTTCTTTGTTTTTTTTCTTTTCAATAGTAATAATAAACTTAGTCTCCAACTACTAGAGTCTTTTGACGCAAACTCCAACATTTGTCAGATGAAGGAATCAGGTTACTCAGCTCCTATCGCTACACGATCACGTATTCATAGGTATTACTATTTTTTGACACGAGAATCGACATTTTTGGTGAAAATTCTCGATTATTCAACAGTAATAACTAGCGGAGTACAACCAACTTTTATTCAAAGTCAGACAACAAAATAACTCAAAGTATCACATAAAATAGCAGCAACTAACCTCATTTTTTCAAATATGGAAAATTAAAGTTAATAACTGGACCAATTCACATGAAAATGCCAACCAGTTATTCCCTATGCCCAGAAAAGTTAACCAAAAAATTGTAAGAGTCACAAAAGCATCGATATTTACCAAAGAAATATTTTTTTGAATCTAACCAAATTAGATTGATACACTTTTATTACTATAACTTGACAATAGGCAGAATTAAAGTCAACAACCATTATCAATCCTTGGTAGTTCCAGAAGTGCTGATCACTAATAAAAGTAAAAAGAAAAGAAAAGAAAAACAGAACAAATAACAAGAAATAAGGAAAAATATCTAAAAACTAAAAATACTAGCTATACCACAGCTCCCCCCCACGCTTAAATCCGACATTGTTCTCAATGGAGGTAATAGAACAAATAAAGCAAAAAGGATAATGAAACTTCCCCGAATGCATGGTGGAGGGTCTCGATCGGCTATGGGATAGGTGGAAATGGCGGTCGAGTGAAGAGGGCGATGAGCGGCGGTGATGCTTTAGTGGTGTGCCTAGGATGTCTCAAAAGAGAGAGAGGGACGTGGCGGCCACAATGAGGGAGGCACGCGAGGGGAGCGGCGGACGGCGATGCGCGACGTGGAAGGCGGCGGCAGACTAGGTGGTGACAGGCGTGGTTCGTGAGAGAAAGAGAGTGAGTAAGGAAGTGGCGGCATGAGGAGATAGGCGGCGCTTTGTGGGTTTCGACCGAGAGAGAACCAGGGGAAATAGGGGAGAAAGAAAGGAAGAAAAGAGAAAGAAAGAAAAAGAAAAAAAAAGTTTTGATTTTTTTTAAAATTTTGAATTCAGATTTTAAAATTTGAAATTTTAAAATTAAATTTTAAGGTGAAACGAAAAAAGTGTAAAATTTCTTTTTACTTTAAAAATACATACCTTTCCCTCGAACATGACATGGGCACGTCAATAAGGTAAGAACCCTTTTAATGAATGTCCGTTGAATTCAAAGTTACCACGTGTTCGGTTGATGCGGGAGCGTCGTGAGGGTGGAAATCCTTGTGATGAAAACTCTGAGGATTGTTGATTAACATGCGCCCTGGTGACACGGGCACGTCGTGAGGGTGGAAACCCTTTTGATGAGGACTCTGAGTATTGACGGCGAGAACTCTTCTGATGAAGAGTCGTTGAATTAAAAGTTACCACGCGCCCGGTTGATGCAAGCGCGTCATGTCGGTCAGTCTGCTCCAAGATCAAAGGAAGAGCTTTCCAGGTGACTTGACGCGGGCACATCATGAGGGTGAAAACCCTTCTGACGGAGCATCTGGGAATTGCACGTTACCACGCGCCCTATTGACGCGAGTGCATTATGTCAAGGGGATACCTACTAATCATAAAAAAAATAAAAAATTAAACCAGAAATCTGGCAAACTCTATGAAATCATACTGAATCTATCAAATAAAACTGAACAAACAACAAAAAGAAATTGGATTGCCTCCCAATAAGCATCTTTTTTTAACGTCTTTGGCTAGACGTTAAGCACCACTTCTCAATCTTGATGTAATACAAATTTTTTTGCAATCGATGGCATTCCTCCAAGATCCAAATAGTTATTGAGTGCAACTATCTTCTTCAATTTTCTACTCATTGTTACCTCACAAAATGCTTTCATTCCATGATACTTATTTGTAGCAAATTTGCATTTACCCCTATAATCAAACTCAGAAAATTCTTGCCTAGAAGGGTTAGTAGCATGAATGACAAATACAGAATGAAAGTTAATAGGATGTTTCATTGTATAAAAAATATTAAAGTAGACCATTTCTCTATTAAATTCCATTGTGAGAGTACCCTTACTGACATCAATCTTAGTTTGGGCAGTACTCAAGAAGGGTCTTGCTAATATAATAGGGCTGGATTTGAAGCACTTCTATCATCCATATAAAGCACGTAAAAATCAGTAGAAAAAATTAATTCATCTACTTGCACTAAAACATCCTCAATTACCCCATCCGGATAAAGCAAATATACGATCAGCCAATTGAATTATTATCCCCGTTTCTTTCAAAGGTCCTAAATTTAGGGAATCATAGATTAATTTGGGCATCACGTTAATAGAATCCCCTAAATCTAGCATGACATTTTTGATATTAGAATGTCCAATCTTACATAGAATAGTAAACATATCTGGATCCCCACATTGAGGTGGTAGTTTCCTTTGTAAAATTGCTGAAACGTTCTCACCTACCACAATTTGCTCATCCCTCCTCAACTTTTTCTTGTTGGCGCACAAGTTTTTCAAGAATTTAGCATATTTCGGTACTTGTCTGATTGCGTCCAACAAAGGGATATTGATTGCCACCTTTCGAAACACCTCTAAATTCTCTTTTTCCTTAACTTGTTTCTTTGGTTTCTTTAACCAGTTCGGAAAAGGCGATGAGTTAGTTCTAACCTCAATGATTGGGTCAGGGAGTACCGCTGACTTTTTGCTGCCCTTACTCTCCTCCTTAAGTTCTTTCTCGATCTTTTCTTCATTCTTGTCCTTTGGAGTCACAAGTTCGAGTCCCTGAATTTCTTTTCCGTTCCTTAAGATCATTGCACTTACGTTCTTCAGGTTTAGTTCAGGTTGAAACGATAATTTTTCGTGAACTTGGGATTCCAGGCGGTTGATTGCTATTACCATCTGACTCATCTGACTTTGCATTGCTTGCATCTGTCTCATTTGATTCCTTATATTCATTAGGTCAAAATCCGTCTTTTGTTGATTAGCAATTAACTGCTTCATTGTTTCTTCTAGAGACGGGCTAAAGCTTGTAGGAGGTGGTGGCTGCCGAGGTTCGTATTGCTGTTGATACCCTTACTGTCCATTTGGTGCAAAATTTGATTGTCTATTTCCTCCATAACTAAAGTTAGAGTGATCTCTCTAACTCGGATTGTACATGTTCGAATACAGATCATATGGCTTTCTTGGCGCGGCGCGTGACCAGCCATGTTTACTTGCTTCGCACTTTTTTCTTGAATCATTGGACACATCTCTGTAGAGTGACCCATAGCAGTGCAAATCCCACACACCTTGGCTTGTGAAGCATTTCTCACAACCAATTACCTAATAAATGATGTCAACTCAGTCAACTGTTGTTGGATAGAGAATGTCTCTATCTTATTCACTCTGTGCATCGAGACATCCTTTCTTTTATCGAATTGTTGCGAGTTCTCAGCCATCCCTTCAATCAACTCCCACGCTTCTCGAGAAGTCTTGTTCACCAGCGCCCCTCCACTTGCAGCATCAACAATACTCCTGTCTTTGAAAAGTAACCCCTCGTAAAAGTATTGGATGAACAATTGGTCACTTATTTTATGCTAAGGGCGTTTGATACATAACTTTTTGAATCTTTTACAGTAATCATAGAGCGACTCTCCTGGGTGTTGCTTGATACCGCATATCTCTTTCCTTAGACTTGCAGCTCAGAAAGCTGAAAAATATTGTTTCAAGAATTTTTTTTTCAGTTGCTCCCAAGTGGTGATACTACCTGGAGGTAGGTAATACAATCAGTTTTTTGCTGCGTCCTTGAGAAAGAAGGGGAACGCCCTCATTTTTATTTATTTTTCCGTAATTCTCGGGGGTTTCATATTGTTACAAACAACATCGAACTCTTACAAGTGCTTATGAGACTCTTCACCTGACAAATCATGAAAAGATGGTAAAAAATGAATTAAACCGGATTTTAACTCAAACGGGATATTATCATTTAAACTCAAAAAAGTAATGCATAATGGCTGCTGATTTAAATTAGGAGCAGCCAACTCCCTCAATGTCTGTGCATTAGTCATAGTGATTTCTTCTCGATCTAGGTCACTCGAAGTATCACCAAGCGAATTTGTTGATTCAACCTCTGGATCAAGTCTCTGAGATGCAGTACTAGATTACTCTTCTCTAAGTTATCTGGTCTCTTTCCTTGTTTTACTCGCAGTCTTCTTTACTTCAGGGTCAAAAATCAATTCGCCTGTACGAGAAGATCGAGGCATAAACTAGAAAAATATCAAAAAATTAAAACGAAAATGAACTTAAAAAAAAAAGAAATGAATTAACTAACGCTAGTTCCCGACAACGGCACCAAAAATTGACAGGTTGTTGATACTTATGCAATAATAATAATGAAAATCCTAATTGCCAACAAAAGTTGTTTCACATCAATTCTAGTAGTGGAGCAGGGACTCTGGATGTACAATGAGTTACTAGATTCACCATGGTTCCGAAAAGTTTACTAAATCCGATATACCAGAATTTATTCACGAGAACTTGTTAACTTTTATATAGGGCAAGTAAGGTCAAATTCACAGGGATTGGGAGTAATTCGATTATACTAAAGTTCAAGTTATGGGGAAATTTTGGGGAAATTAATAATAAGCTATGCTAATTGAATATTACACTTAACTAAAAATTAAATAGTAGACTATAAAAACTCAAATAGTATTGGACAACTCTAGTCAAGAAATAATTTCGGCAATGGTTCACCTGATTGATCCTTGATGCAAAAGTAATTCCAATTATTAACTAATAAATATGTTATAACTGTCAAACAAGCGATGACAGTCAACTCCTCCTTACTATGTCGATGACTGAGGTACGCCGGTCAATCAATACTCTAATTGAGATATAATCTCAGGTACGCCTGTGAGATTTAATTTTTCAATTGCCTTACGTATTAGAGGAGCCCTATTCTAACCAAATAACATACTATCAGGGTTATTTTAGATTAGCATGCGTATTCTCCTGACACGAATCTAATCATGTCAGTTGCCACTATTTTAGAGTAATTGAACAATTACGGATTCAACGCTCTAATTGACATTACGTTGCTAAATTAATTCAACATCCGGACCTAGAATATTTAACTAACAAAATAACCATAAGCACTATAAACAGAGAGTATATAAATACTGGTAAATAAGAGAAATAAATGAAATTAGTTCGATCTCACAATTTTTAGATGAACCGAAACCTTCGTTGTTCCTTGACTAGAACCGTTGAGGGAAATTCACGCAAAATTCTAGAATTAATTGTTACATACATCGTCTCTCAATTGAGAGGAGCAATCCGATGGAATAAGTCACAAGAATAAGATGCAAAAGTCAAAATCCAAAGTAGTCAAGAATGTCTGCTACTTTTTTCCAATTCCTATCTATTCCCTACCTAATTGTCTACTCCTATATGGCTACTCCAATGAGTAATAGGAAAAGAGAGTCCTAATCTCAATTGATTTTTGTCTCCTATTCAACCGAAGCCAAAAAAGTAGGAAGTCTCCTAATTGGCCCGTTTCCTGTTTTTGCTAAACTATCTTTTCCAATTCAAATCTAACAATCAGCTAATGGAATATTTGCGGTCCCACGTTGTACTTCCAATTGGCAATTGCAGTCTCGCGTCTGTCCCGCATTTTTTGGACACGTTAAGGTCTGACTTGAAGCGCCTACGCCAAATAGCAATTGTAGTAGAGAATATGTATCTTTTTACCACATTTTATTCCAACTCTCTGCAATCAATACAAATTTCCAAAAGTGAGTAGAATTCGCCAATTAATGCACATTCGGTAAAATAATAGGAGGGAATTAATTATAAAATAGACGACAAAAGTGCGACTTATCACACAACATTTTGGCACATATGTTTTTGTCATTTCAGGTGAAGATGTATGAATTTTAATCTTGGGAAGAAAATGATGTATTATGGATATATTAGGGACAAAATCCCTATTTTAAAATAAGGAACTTAAAATGTAAAAAACCTCATATATGAGAGACTAAAAATGTGATGAGAAGGTCTTGGTATAGTGACTAAAATTTAGTGTTCATGACTTAAAAGGTGTTAGTTTCAAATCTTCTTTCTCTTTCCCTACCTCTTAAATTCTACCCATCTATAAAATTTTTTTTTTTTGAAGAAAAAAGACCAAATTACATCGCTCAAAGCTGGTATGAAGCTTAAATGTGAGGCCCTATTTTAACAATTTTCCTTTTGAAGCTACAAGATTCAAAATTTTAAAGTTGATGGAAATAATAGTTGCTTGTAACCCAAGGATTAAAACGCAGTTCATATTTAGGCGTAAGCATATGGAAATGTTATTTAACATGTATGCAAGGCTGCAAGCTTACTTAGTACATCACCCATCCCACAAAGAGGGAGATTAAGAAAAATTGTGCAAAGGAACTTCCAATTTCCAAGGCCAAGCCAACTTACCTAGAGAGTTACATTTTTACTAGTACATTTTTTCTACTTTGAACTCTTAGAACACATGGTAAATCTCCTATAAAGTTCATACGTTATCACTGATCTACTAAATTGTCCATGGTGTAACATACAAAATTTTAAACCTTTTCTGACAAAATAACTATAGGCCCACCATTTGTATTGTGCCCCCTTAGGACAAGAACAGAAGTTAGAAGAACCCTTTTTACCAAGCCAATTAAGATTGGCAATACTAATCAGAGTTTAAAATCAGAACAACCAGCAGTGGAAGTTTTTGATGAATAGTGATACCATTGACTTCACACATGTCCAATTCCTCAGGTTTAGCTCCATCAGGCAATTCAAATCGAACTTGTGCACTAATTTTGCTAATGCAGGCTCATTGATAGCCAAAGCAAAAACTGATAACTGGGCAACCCCTTCTGCCAGCACCAAATGGAATCAATTTGAAGTTAAAACCTCGAAAATGACATCACTATTCAAGAATCTCTTTGGCTGAATCCCTCAGGATTATCCCAAAACGTTTGAATCTCTTCCAATTGCCAAGCATTCACGAGTACTTGTGTGCCTGCTGAACTATCATACCCCATTACTTTGGCATCTTGAGTTGATTCTCTGGCAAGTAGTAACGGAACAGGTGCATGAAGTCTCAGAACGTCCTTTATCACTGCTTTTAGGCATTGCATTTTGTCTAAATCATCTTCAGTGATTTCTGATTTTACATTTGCTTTCTGTCTTACCTCATTCTGCAACTGCTTCAAGATTTTGGGATGCCTCGGGAGTTCAGCCATTGCCCACTCCATAATTGTATGTGTTGTGTCAGTTCCACCTTCAAACATGTCCTAATCAAGGAGACATAAGTGATTTAAGTCACAAAATTCAGAATATTAATGGCCTTATTACAGATCATCTCTTTAATTAGAGTTATATTATGCTGATTTATCATAACAAGCATATGAAAAAAATTGAAATTATCATACCAAACCATCAGCTAATCTAATGCTTAATTAATTAGCAATGTGTTCTTTTCAATCAACAATTCCTAGGTTGAAAGAAAAATATTACTCTTTTGAAAGTAAATCCAAGAAAAAATTGGACACTGAGAGGCAACCATGGAGATCAAGGGCTTCTGCAATTGCCACTGGTTATTAAACGGTCCAGTTTGTAATCTAGATTGGTCACATCAATTCAGTCTGATCTGTGCAATTTATTTCAAATTCGAAATCAAGTTGACCCTCTCCAGGCCATAAACTGTTCTGCCAATTGCACAGAAACCAAGTCCTGGCCAGAGAGTCTTACCAAAATGACAGCTTTGATAGAATCATGCTCAATAGCAAACAACTTTTCCCTCTGTATCGGAAGCAAAATGTCCAGAGAGTCTGAGCAGGTTGTCTCAGTAGTATCAGCAACAGCCTTGTTCCTGTGCTCTTCAATTACTCCCTCTATGAATTGATCAATCTGTTTAACCACTCTTTTCACTCTAGCATCCAAACCATTGAAACGATTCAGCCATGCAAGCCAAGGAACACATAATCCCTTGTATACCCCTAATATCTGAATGAATTCTGCTAAAGTATCCTTAGCTTTCCTCCCATGTTCTCCATCACCATACTTCCTCCCCAGGGCAACCCTACAAACTACATCATTCGTAAGAGTTTATCAAGCAATTTGATGAAGAACATAAGCATTCTTACTTGATCTGTCCAATCATAAGTGAAGTCTCTTCTTCTCGAACACGTCGAAATGATTGAACCATTTTGTTACTTAAAAGTTGATGCACAATAATGCTTCTAAGTTGCCTCCAATACTCTCCATAAGGAGAAAATGCTACATCCTTGGAGCCATCGAAGAGTCTACGAGCTATACTTAATCTTTGCCTGTTTGAAAAAACTTGATCATGGTTTTTCATGCTTTCTGAAGCTGCACTGGGTGAGGAGGCCACGAGCCTATATTGGCTTGTTGCAAAAATGAAGCAGCATCACTGGACCATATTTCTTTGATAGAGATTGCAGGGATCGGTGAGGAAGCAAGCCAAGTTGATGAAGATTTCCAACAACAGGGAGCATTGATGGAGATGGTGGCAGATTCTTTTGGCGTTTTGATGAAGAAGTGAACCATTTTATTAGGGAGATAAGGAATAGAACAAAAGGAATAAGAGAGAGAATGGATACTATATTGTACTATTCTTGAATGGAAAAACATAACTAAGCTTTGGAATTGAATTCTGTCATGCTCTCAATTTATAGAATTGCTAGCTCCTTGAACTTTAGTTCATAGTATGTATATTAGGAGAATATTCTTGGTGCTAAACGATATGAATTGGCTTTCCCTGGTACCTTTTTTTGTTTTCTTGAATCATACTCGAAATGTTCAACCAGAATTAAAAAAAAAAACTAATTTTTTTATATCAGCTCTGATAATTAGTGATCCATTTCATGCATTTAGCAAAAGATCACTTGCAATTTTTCCCTTAATTTGATGAAATTTTCATATTAGTGTTGTCAAGTCCGGTTCCTATGTTCTAATTCATCAATAAACTGATAAAGTTTTTCAAAATCAATGTGCAGATTAGCTTGTCCATGCATCCATGCCTTTGGTGCCCATCAAGAAAGTTATTCATAGCATTTGCTCTACCCTGTTAATATGGTCCATAAGCTAGTCAGAAGAAACAACATGTGATTTGGTCATATTGATCACCCCACCTAATTGTTATACAATCTCTGGGCCATTAAGAATTAACTCACCCAAAGTCAATCACTACAAGTCCCAGTTATTATTAGTAATTGAAGTAGGGATTATTTTTTGTTCATTTGAAAGAAATAGAAGCAAAATTATTAGTCTAATAATTAAGGTTGAGATTTTAAGAATTGGAACTCTTAAGTTTAAATCCTCCCTTCCTCCTCTTAAAATTAATGCGGTCTCTCATAGTAAGGAACGGATATCAAATCAATGTATCTATGCTATTGTTAAAGAGAGACTTCTAGAACTCAAGAATTTAGATTCATGGCCAAAATAGCTTTAATAAAAGGTTCAATGACTACGATATATATCATCAAATTAGAGTGTCAATGGTTTTTGGGATTGTTAAGCAATCCTAAATTTAATGTTTTATTTTAGCAATATTGCTTTATCGAAGAAAATTTTCCTTTAGAAAAAATTGACATAATGGAATAAAAACCATATAGGTATGCCTTTCATGGAATGAAATTAATAATGCTCCTATTGCAGTATCTTTTAATAATTCAAAAAAACTCATTAAAAATTGGGAAGAAACAAATTGGAATGTGTCTATAGGTTTTCTATTACCTATTATGCCTAGTGGATCTGCAAATATACAACTACTTGAACAATGGGGACGATGGTTAGATTGGTGATAAGATAAGAGGAGTTGTAAGTAAAAATTCTTGAATTCAAAACTTTCGGCTTATCCAAACAAAAAAAAAAAAATCACTCGAACAATGCATGTGTCAAATTTAACTAAGAAGCACATGCACTAATTTTATTGGATCAGCTCAATTTTCTATCGGCTTTAGTCTATGAAACCCATAAAAGCCCATTTGTAAAAATACTCAGTAACTCCTATAGTAACTCAGTAATAGGCTTCATGGACTTAGTAAAAACCTCACAAACTCTCCACTATAGACAGCCCATTTGTAAAATTACTCAGTAACTCCTACTTAGTCCATGAAGCCTATTAAGGTCCACTTAGTAAAAACCTCACAAACTCTCCACTATAGACAGCCAAATTATAATGTCAGTTAATTCATTCCATATTATCCTTGTACAATTTATCACATTTATTTTTGGGTAAATTATAAATAACCTCCTTGTAGTTTTATTTATTGTCACATGATACCCCTAATATTTCAAAATATTCACTTTACCCCCTATAATTTTATATAAAGTGGAAACTTAACAAAAAATACCCTATGTAACATAGTTAGTTAAAAGGGCAAATTATCCAATTAGCCTTTGAACTCTTTGTCTAGGTAAAAATAAGCCCCTCATCTATTTTTCGCTGACTTTAAACCCTCGAACTTGATAAATTGGGTACCCGTGACCCTTTTAGCCAGTTCTCCGGTTTTGCAACCGGAACGCCAATTCACACGAATGCCAGTGTGCTTCTTCAAAGGACATTTTTGTCCGCATCTTCTAAGCAAAAAATGAACAACTCCTCCTTCCTCCCTCCATTTTCCTAATCCGCCCAAACATGAACATGAAAGGCAATCATTTGTGCAGTTTTCTTCGGAAGAAGACGGTTCCCGAAACATCCATCAATAAATGACGAACTCCAGCATAGACGTGATAGAAAAGGGCTAAGGCAGCAATCTCGGCGGATATTGGGCTGAGTTTCGATGAATAAAAGAAGAATTGGTAGAAACTCCCATAGCTGAAGCAAATCGAACCCATCTTCATAGAAGCAAGATAAAAAGACAGGACTAATGCGAATAGATAAACTCCGGAGATTCTGTTTAAAATTGACATCGTCGAGTTCACCTGGGGCTGGTACATAGGAAGATGAGGAGATAAGGGGCGAAAGACATTTTTTCTTGTATCAACTTTCGGGCTGACATCATCATCCTTTTTGCCCGTCACTTGCAGATTCAAACCATCACCGGTCTCCTTAGCTTCAGACCCAGGACCAACTCCGGATGCGATCGAAGAGTACTCACTGAATTGGCTCACGTTCCTCCTCCAAAATGGATCAAACACACCTGCATTAAAGACCCAGACAAAAATTTTTTAAAAAAAATTAAAAGTAAAAGATCAGTTGAAAAATCGTCGATTTAAATAAAAATAGAAAAGGGACCCATACTTCATTTCCGCTGCGCTATATCAATTGGGGATAAGTAGGAGAAGATCAGAGGCTAGGATGAAAATTCCCCAAATTATATACATAGAAGAGACAGATTATAGATCTGGTGGGGGCACATCTCATCGTCAATCCAATTCCAATACCCACAGCCACCAACTTCTTCTGAGCAAACGGCGTACCTTTTCCCTGGATTTCTATCAGTCCAAGAAGTAATCATCTTCGTGACTTTATCGCAATGACGAATAGGAAGCAGAGGGCTGTGATATTTGCGCATTTTTTTCTTCCCTTCACAAAGATTTTACCTTCTTCCCTTTTTCTTGTTTCTTTGCAGACTTCTCTCTCTTCCCTCTGCAATTCGTTTGTTGAATAAGTTAGTGGTTGGGTTAGGTTAGATGCGGACAAAAATGCCCTTTGAAGAAGCACACTGGCATTCGTGTGAATTGGCCTTCCGGTTGCAAAATCGGAGAAACTGGCTAAAAGGGTCACGGGTGCTCAATTTATCAAGTTCAAGGGCTTAAAGTCAGCGAAAACTAGATGAGTGACTTATTTTTACCTAGATAAAGAGTTCAAGGGCCAATTGGATAATTTGCCCTAGTTAAAATACCAATTGTACTCTAACTTAAATGATAGATCAAATGATGGCTTAACTGCCTTGTATAAAACCATAGGGGGATTATGAGAAAAAAAGGGAAAAATCCATTTTTCATCCTCAAACTTTGTGACTAAGACACATTTGGTCCCCAAACTTTTTGACCAGACACATTGAGTACATGTATTAACTATTTTTTGCCACATTTAGTCAAAAAACGGGAAAATTTTCAATTTGGACGGTGAAACCCACGTGGCCGTTAACTTATGCATCGGGAATCAATGCAAGTCAGACTAAAGTCCACACATTCTCTCTCTAATGCAAGTCGACACAAAATGTTGACTAAAAGTACACTCAAAGTCTAAGGGTGGAGCTCCTAAATGATGAGTTCTGAGGTCTGCAGTTTTTTTTTTTTTTTACAATGAGCTCTTCACAGGGTAATTCTTACATCTTTTTGTTTATTGATCTCATGTAGCTCTCTTTTTGGTAGTTCTTGTGATCACTATATTTATTGTTTCTAAAGGTTCATGTTCATGGACTGATATCCCTCAAAAATTACGTTTCAAGTTGATTATGAGACAAAGTTTTGGAATGAACAAGTAAAAAAAACAAAGAAAACAAAAACTCATTCTTTTCCTACACCATTAAGTAGAAAAAGCACTGAGGAGATAACACAATCTTCATATCACACAATCTCATATATGAAGATGCACAACAACCATTTCACGCAATTAATAATAGGAAAAGCATGAAATAAAGAATATATACTAAACATATGGGATTGCAGATTTTATTACAACTTCAGTCAAAGTTCTGCCCCATGAAAGCATGCTATTTCTACGTTTACAAAGCATGCATGCCCCATGAAACATATGATAGTGCAGATTTTAGGAAAGGCATGGCCCATGAAAGCATCCTATTTCTACATTTACAAATTCAGTCAAAGTTCTGCCCCATGAAAGGAACGAACCACAGTCATCACCCCCAGATTCGGTAACTCATTCCAAGCTTAGTACCAATTTTCCTTCTCTTGCATGTCCCCTATTTTTCCCAGCAACAGAGATCATAAGTAGCATGGCCAACATCAAGATAATACAAATCATAATTTTTTCCCTTCTTCGGCCTTTTTCAATTGTTTCCTCCATCTTATTTATCCTTCTCAGCAAACCTGGTATTATGCCCCTTCCTCTTGCATAGATTGGTTCATCAAGCCATTCAAAATATTTGCACCTATCTGGCCTCTGCAAATACAACATATTGTTATAGTAAGGGCATTTCTACACTTTCAACAGAGCAAAGAAACACACGCACACAGGATAAGGGAATTTCTAGACTTTACATA
Organism: Coffea eugenioides; assembly: GCF_003713205.1. Classification (NCBI taxonomy): domain Eukaryota; kingdom Viridiplantae; phylum Streptophyta; class Magnoliopsida; order Gentianales; family Rubiaceae; genus Coffea; species Coffea eugenioides. Next base: position 14,381,681 of record NC_040041.1, read on the forward strand.
CAAAAAATTAGACTACGCTTACCGGCCATCTTGGACAACCGTAGAATCTTCTTCTAGGATTATCATCCGGCCAAGAAGTTGCCAATTTGGGTTTTAATCCACACCCACACACACGGGTACTGCTATTTGACGAAATCGACGATTCTGAGCTTCGTGACCTCATTTTGCTGACAAGTACGAATTGAAGATGAAAAGGAGTTTCTTGATATGGTGGATCACTCCATTCTACTGGATCAGAAAAGCTTCGTTGAATCACTCCCCTACCTCTGCTAATCTCACGCAGCTTTTCACTCCACAAGCTCGGTGGGAAAGAGATAAACTTGGAGAGGAAAAGGAGCTCCACCCTTAGACTTTGAGTGTACTTTTAGTCAACATTTTGTGTCGACTTGCATTAGAGAGAGAATGTGTGGACTTTAGTCTGACTTGCATTGATTCCCGATGCATAAGTTAACGGCCACGTGGGTTTCACCGTCCAAATTGAAAATTTTCCCGTTTTTTGACTAAATGTGGCAAAAAATAGTTAATACATGTACTCAATGTGTCTGGTCAAAAAGTTTGGGGACCAAATGTGTCTTAGTCACAAAGTTTGAGGATGAAAAATGGATTTTTCCCGAGAAAAAAATATAAAAACTATAGGAGATAAAGTGGATATTTATACAAACTATACGAGAGTTAAGTGAATATTGCGATTTCATCACACGTACTTTTGGAATGTGTCTAGTATAATCGTTGTCACTGATTGTGCATCCCACGTATTTTTCATTATATATAAAATCATAGGGAGGTTCTCGTGTAATCATCGAGGTCCTCTTGTAATATTATATTGCATAATTTTAAAGTAGCTAGCCTATAGTGCCTAACAAAATTCATTGTGCTCTCTCTTATCTTTTTCACCAAATTAGATTTTGGCAAATGAAAAAAAAAATCATTTTTAGTTCTTAAAATTTGGGATTGGACTAAAGTAGTTATCAATGTTTTAACCACAACAAAAATAGTCCCTAAAGTATTTAAATTTGATCGGATTAGTTCCTAATGTTTTGAACTAAAAAAATGTAGTTCCTAAAGTATATTAATTGACCAAATTAGTCCCTAACATTTTATAAAATCTAAAAAAATTTATTTATGTAATATAAGATAAAAATTATAGAAATTAATAAAAACTCATGAGAATTCTATAAAGACTATGAAAGAATTACAAAAAAAATCATAAAAGCTCTAAAAAATATATATAAAAAAAGCTTAAAGTAATCTAAAAATCCAATTTAATACCCGAATTAAGCATGTGATTATGCATGTGCTCTGTTTATTTATTTTATGTACTTTCTTCAATAAAATAAATATAGTATTATAATTTGTACATGCACTTTTGTATACGTTTGTGTACAAATATAAACTGTCATATCTATCAAGTGTCTTCATTTCTTCAAAATCCCTACCTTAAACTTAGTTTATATTTTTCAAAGTTTTTAAGATTTTGTGATTTTTCTAGAATTTCTCCACAACTTTTATGGCATTTTTATTTTTTGTATTATGTTATATTTTTATAGATTTACGAGCATTAGGAACCAATTTGGTCATTATATCTTAGAGCCTGTATTTGTTTAGACGATATATTAGAGATTAATTTGGTCAACAATGAATACTATACAAACTTTTTTTTTTGGCTAGGAAAATGAGGACTGATTTAGTTAACTCCTAAACGTTGAGGACCAAATGTGCATTTTTCCCTTTGACAGATTTTAGTGATTGTGTATTGTTGTTCATAACTAAAAACATTAGATATCAGTTTTGTTTTTGTGGTAAACTTGTGAGACCAATTTGGTCACAATTAGAAGTATTAAAAATTAGATTTATATGGGAGGGGATGGGGTTGGATGGTAAGATGGAATGGATTGCAGGTAGGAGGTCCTGAGTTCAAAGTTTTCACTTATTGAGAGAGAGAGAGAGAGATTAGATTTATACAGCTAGAACTTTGGGAACCAAAACAACAATATGTCTAAGTTTGGTAGTTGGAGATTTGGAAAGGAAAGAAAAGAGAGTGAGAGAAAGTGAGTTTTAAGTACATTGAAGTTTCCTTAATATAGAAAAGAAGAAAAAAAAGTTAAGCGATTTGTCTATAGTTTTTTTTTTATAAGAAAAAAGTATGAGTGGATTCGATTTTGGTCATTATCACAGGTCTGGGCATGCCCTTGGACTATAGATCACTTATAGGAGTTCTTACAAATCACTTACTAATACATTTCTCATATTGGTAGTGAAATTCGAATACACAACTTTTTATGAGAGAGTGGTCTGCTCTTATAAACTGAATCAACTTGTGTTGATGATTTGTTTATAGTGCTACCACAATTTATAAAAGTTTCTCGTTCGACCTAGGGAACAAAATAATAGTCTTGCTGGGAGCTTGCTAAATATTTATAAAATACCCATTTTGTCCATAAAAGTTTGATTAACAAAATTTTGTGGACTTGTATTTAGAAATTATTTCATTTCTTCTAAACTCCCAAATAAAATTAGAATTTCTTTTCTTCTTACTCTCATTTCTTTTCTTTTAAAAATTATTTCATTTCTTTTCTCAACGTCCAAATAAAATTAGAATTTCTTTTCTTCTTTTCTCTCATATCTTAAGATTTCTCTTTTCATTTAACAATTATTTGAGAAGGTGTGATGAAGGTACACAACGTGGTAGTACCCTATGATACATTACCAAAGCATATTCTTCAAATAAGTAAAAAGGCTAAGAACACCTTGCCCTCTTGAATTTAGTGGGTAGTCACACTTTACCCCCTTCAACCTTAAATATATATACTTTACTTGCATCAAGATTAGTCAAAGTAAGAAATATAATTAAAAAAAAAGTGAGTGCAATGATATTATTGCACCTTTATTTATGAAATTATCGATAACTTAATATTATTTGCTTTCATTGTTAAAAAATATACATCTTCTCTATCGTATCAACTATATAACAATCTCGGAAAAAAGCTTTAAAAAAAGTTTATATTTAGTTCATATCCTTAAAACTTTTCTTGTCCGATTAATATTTGCTTTTGTTATATGTTTTGTTCATTTATTATACTTTAAGTCAAATAAAAAGGATAAAATAACACAATACTAAAATAAACATAATTACCATTTTTTTTTAAAAGGGGCAATACTAAACTTGTTTTTAGCTTAAAAAGTAGTTTTCTATTATTTTAGTTTCCATGAACTTTTAGACTAATACTATTTTCATTTTTTGTTGATATATTTATAGTTTACTATTATTGCCTTTTCTTTTATTATAATAAAATTTGATTTAATCTCTATTTTTCTCCTCTTAGTTTAGAAATGAGGCATATTAGCCATTTTTAGCAAATTTGATTAAGAATTTAATATTGGACTAATTTAATAAATAAAAATGACAATAATATTAGCCTAAAAATTTTAAATAAATTAAAATAATAAAAAACTACTTTAAAAAATGAGTTTAGTATTACCTTTTTTTTTTGAAATTTTGGCAATTATATTTATTTTTAGTATTATGTTATTTATCTATTTTGTTTGAATTAAAGTCTAATAAATTGAATAAATCATATATAATAGTGAACATTAATCTAACGAAAAAATGTTCATGGATATAAACTAAATATTAGTTGTCTTTAACTTTTTGTAGTTTGATATTTTTGTATAGTTGATATGATAGAGAAGTTGTAAATCTTTAAGTAATGAAAGGAAATGGTACTAAGTTATAGATAAGTTCATGAAATAAAAGAATAATAATAATGTCATTGCACTCACCTTTTTTATATTTTTAACTTTGACTAGTGGATAAAATGTATATATTTAAGATTAACGCGGGTAAAATGTGACTATCCCCTTAGTTCAGGAGGGCAAAGTGTAAAATGAATTCTGGTAAGTATTAGATTTAGAAAACTCCATATTGTTTTGTTGAATTGGTAGGACGTGACTGGCAATGTTTCGTCATAGCTCAATACAATATGTGTTGCTTGCGGTGTATTCAAAATCAGACTCCACCGGCCAGTTTTCTCGAAATCCGATCAAGAATCAGTAAAAGTCGGACCATTGAACCGATTTCTATCATTTTTTTTTATTTTTTTTCCTTAGTATCAAATGCTATCCAAATTATCTAACATCAAAATAAATAAATAAATCTTAGGTACAGTCAAGAATCAATTGAACCAGTAATAGTCAAACCATTGAACCGATTTCTATTATTTTTTTTCTTCTTTTCTTTAAATATCAAATTCTATCCAAATTATCTAACATCAAAATGAAAAACCAAAATAAATAAATAAATAAATCTTTGGTCCAAACGGTCGAACCGGTTAAACTGCGAGCACCTCTGGTTCACTAACCTGGCCGGATTTAAAAACATAACCACGTGCGGTGTGGTACCTTGTAAGTCTAACGTGGAAGGGAAGGTCAATCCAAGCACGTATTGTCAACTGGTGCGCCTGATTATATTATATTAATAAAAAAGAATAGATGACCGAAAAGTACCCAAGATTGGAAGACAGCAAAAAATGAACAAAATGCCCAACACCTTAGCAGTTTAGCAGATATCTTTTGTATTAATGGTTATTTGCATTTGCAGAAAGTCAGAATAAAGTGCAAACGAAAAGCCCAGAAAAAGGCCTGACCAACCAACAAGGCAGTCTTAGATTCATGGTATTATTATCTATCTCATCATCTATCTTTTTTTTTATCTAAAGCTGAGAAACTCATCATCTATCTTCAAAAGGTCCTTTTATTACAGTTTGCTTCTCTCTCTCTCTCTCTCTGATTTTCTGTTTATCTCTTCATTCATAGCAAGTACACGTAGAATGATAGTTCATGTGTGCAAGAATACTTTGTGTTTCTTGATAAATGTTTCTTCTTTGAGAAATGGATTTTTTTTGTGTGGATTCTTTGAATTGTTGGATAAACTTAACTTAGATTACCTAGTCTCTGAATATAAAGAACAGAAAATTGTTAGTCATGTTGATAAGTTAAAAGTGGAGAAATTTGCAATTCTCAGCTGGAATTCGTATAGAATCATAATAGACAGTCAAGTACATACTCTCAGGATTGTCAGCTCTGGACATACTTGTTGGGAGAGTATCAGGAGGCGAACAGCAAGGCGGTGGTGGAGGCCTTGAGTTGAAGATCTTTAAATTTTGTGTATCCATTGCAGGTTTGACATGTTTGTTGGGTTAAACAGTATTGTAACAAGGCTGCATCATGGGTTTTGCCCTGCTTGCTATATCAATGAATGATAAGCGAGTCCGGCAGTAGTCCTCCTCATGTTAGGTCAGTCTTGATGGCTGATATTTTAGGTAACTGGTAACATCTCTCCTTTTCTATTGAAAACAAGAAAAGCATTATGCTTCTTCATCAAATAAATAGGTTGAATTAAATGGAGAGAGGAGAGAGATAATCAAAAGAAGAAACAATATTGGCTGGAGCCTGGAATTTATATATGTAAGTATGTATGTATATATGTTTGTAGCGGAAATTCACAACATAAATAATATGCAAAATGGGGACGATGGAGGATTGTATCTACTAATACTCTATTTAGTTTGTTGTGTGGACAGCTTCATGGAAATGGTGGAAAAGTGCAAGCAGAGTCCAACCTTATGGAAGAGAGAAAAAGTTGAAACTCTAGGTTTGAGGTTTGGAGGAACATGTAAACTGCCAAAATGTGATTAGTCTCCTGAATCTTTAGCTTTTCAGCTGGTCTTGATGCAAATGTTGTTGATCTCATTGGAAAAAGCAATGCTGGATGGATTGATTATAGGTCCAGGAACTAGCAGATGTTGGAAGACTTGTACTTTGCCTACATAGATTGGAATTGGTGTAATTAAGAGGATAGGTTGGCTTGAAAGGGGCATAAAACAAACGAATTCTTGGACAATTTATTCCCATAATGCAAGACATGGAAAAATTCTGCCTCCCAAATAGATGGCATCCTTTTCTTGGAACCTTTGTTGAAGATTTGTATGGATATTGGTGCTTATGGGAACATGATAGATTGGCCTCAAGCAATCTTTAGTTACATTGTCGTACAGCACAATCTGGCCTGGTTCTGCTTACCGGAGTGGTTGGCTTTATTCTGGCTAATTATAGGACTTCTTGTCTGACTTGAAGTGTGTGATATTGGAATAAGAAGGGGTTTGATGCTTTAGGCGCTGCCCTTCAGTGCTTGATATGGATTTTATGCTTTAAACGATTGGAAGGGCTTATGAGGGGAGAGGAATTAATGATCAGTTGAACACAATTTTTGTGACACTTGATGTTCTCAACAGATATCATTAATCTCATATATAATCTTTTGTCAAACTCTTGGATTCTGTTGTGTAAAGGCAGATCAGTTTGTAGCTTTGCATGCATTGCTCCAGTGATAATTTAAGCATTTGCAATTAGGAAAATTAATAGAATGAACAAGATGGATTTGCATGCTTAGACTGAGTTGGAACTTTCACATGATTTTTATGCTTCAAAGGGAAAAAGTGTTAGAAGTTGGATTTTTTTTTTCTTTGTTAATCTCCATAATGTGTGCTTTATCTTTGGCTTAGTCCTTATTGTTGCATTTATCCTTTTCAGTTACTGTTAACCAGTTCTTTGCAAAAATGTGACTAAGAAATTAAGTATAGGAAACAATTACTGACTAGAAAATTTTCAATAGGAACTATTCTCTGAGGGAATGCTGTACAGATCATGAGGTTGTTACAGTTTATCATACAAGAGTGTCTAATCTAAATGATGTATACAGTCTTTCTCACTTCTCTTCACCATACTATGAACTTCTGCTCTTAATTTTGGGAGCTATTAAAGTGTTTTTGGTGCATAGTTATGTTAATTGTTGGTTTCTGAGTATTTTGATCCTAATTTCGGCTCTTTTTTTTTTTTTTTCTTTTCTGTGTGAAGCCTGACCTCATCACTAGACTTGCTAGTGTAGTATGCAAAAATACTTTTTTGCTATAGTGGCCTACTGCCTACTGCTAAAAGAAGATTTCTTCACAATATTCTTGATGATTATAATGGGTTAGAATCATGATTTGACCTTACATCCAGAAGTGAAAATGGTGAAATGAGCATGTATTTTCCAATGTGTTATGCAGCAGTAGTGGAAAAGGGAATACTCTCTTTGGTTCTTAAGGAACCATCCTGATTCATTTAAGTTAGTCCTTTGCTAAAGTAATTATTCAGCTATGAACATGTAGGGCATTAGCAGCTGCATGATGGCTGACAAAAGTATTTTTTCATTAGTCTTACATGCCGAAGAGGTAGTTCAAAATTACAAGTCACCACAAACAGATTGGTTGGAGAAATACATCTTTCATGCGAGGAAAGTTAGGAACCAGTCAATTATAGGACCAAAAGCTTGATGTGCCTTGTTTTCTAGACCTCCAGTCCACAAGACCCCTAAGATCCCGTGGGAGGGAGGATGGCTCTCATGTTTCAGAAGTGGGATGCTGCGGGATACATTTCATATGGTGATGCACGGGGCCTTGGGTAATGAGGTAATATGTGTGCTCTGGCTGGACCAGGAGGCAATAGTTGATGAAAGTGCTTATGCTTTGGACAGACCACGAGGCAATTGATGGCAACTAGTAGGTCGTGGTCGGTGGCTGGAAGCTCCAGATGCCTGTGTTCTGCTATTGTAAGATTTAGGTTGCCCAGGCATGTATTGCCATTGTTGTGGGGTTTGTTAGATCATTGTGATCCAGCAGTGGGAGCACAGGTAGACCATATAAGCATGACATGATCTCATGGAGTGCATGATGTATGATGCATCACTCATAATAGATGTCATGCTATGAATAGGATGATTAAATGTGCATGCTAACGTGTATGATATGCATTATGGCATGAGCCTATTATAAATGGTGTTCACACTAATGATTACTGTCCCCCGGTCAAGAATCCACATAGATTGAGACCTACAAAATCTTTGATCATTGCTCCTGTTGCTTCTGAACACCTAGAGGGGCACTCTGCACCATCCAAGTGACCATTTTCTAGTGATATGTAGGACACATATTTGAGAAAATTGTATCCCTAATTTGCCACACACGTACAGAAAAGTAAGTGTTATTTGCTTGAAGAGTTCTTATATGAGATGAAGATTGACACAATAGTACGACTGTGGAATAAGGATTTGGCCAGTACAGTAATGAGCAACCCAGTCTACAAACTTGAAGAATCTGTGGTGTCCAGTTCATCAGTGCTGCCATATTCTTGAAGCCTTTATCTTCTTTTCTCGTTTATACTCTTTTAAAGCATTGTCAAAACTGAGACTGTTTAATGCTGTTATGCAGTAAAAATTTTGTTGATGGGAAATACAGAATCAACTTCTGGTGACACATCTCGAGACTTTCCACATGAAGCCTCCGGATATGCTGGAAATCCAGTTGATCCTAATTATCAACACCAACATCCAATCTATGCTGGAAATCCAGTGGACACTAAATATCAGCAGCAGCCACCAGCATCTGCAACAAGTTCATTGAACAGTAACAACCAGAGGAAGCATCGACCAACCTATATAGCTGATAACTTCAATTCACTAGAAGAGGTATTTAATTCTTGTAGGTAATCATACCTTAACCATAGTTTTTTTCTCATTATGTGTTCCTTCAGTGATATGACCTACTACAATTTTCATTTGCTCAATGTTGGATATTTACTTCATGACTTTTCATTTGTTTGTGAATTGGAAAATGAAATTGTAATAGAGCTTCTATATCAAACCTGAGACAAAGTGAATGTTTTTGTTCCCAGGTGGTTACTGCATTAAGAGAAGAAGGCCTCGAATCATCAAATTTAATTCTGGGAATTGATTTTACACAGAGTAATGAGTGGACAGGTACTTTGATGCAAAATCTGTTCTGTAACTTCCACCTTAAATTAGTAGAAAGGCATATGACAATTTGTTGTTTCTAGGAAAGTATTCATTCAACAGGAGAAGCCTTCATGCAATGGGCACTACACCTAATCCATATCAGCAAGCTATCTCCATCATTGGGCGGACATTATCACCTTTTGATGAAGATAATTTGATACCTTGTATCGGATTTGGGGATGGTTAGTTTTCAGTAATTTTGCTTGTTAACTTGATATCAGAATCGTCTTTTTCGGGTGGAAATGTCATACTGGTTCTTTTATTTCGTAGCATCCACACATGATCAGCATGTGTTCAGCTTTTACCCTGACCATCGACCTTGCCACGGATTTGAAGAAGCTCTTGCAAGATATAAAGAGATTGTGCCTCACCTAAAGTTATCAGGTTTGATGACTAGAGTGCATCATTTTGCACAATGTTTATGCACATTGTTGAAAAATGCATTTGATGATAATATGATTACTATAATCCTGGATGCTTTTATTCAACAGCATTTTATGATTATGATCATTCATGAATGAAGAACGAATAGGACTGAAATCATTAACTATGGTACAAATATGTTTTCCAAACCTTATTGTGGAATCAATTAAATCAACTCCCTCCTGAAATTAAACTAGTAGGAACATGATTCCTATTAAACCAGCAATTCTACAAGGCCCTAGTAATATCTAAGTTTGATATTTTTTAATGCATGAAGGAAAAGCATGACATTTGAATCCTCAGAAGGAAGCCATGATGCGATAAAAGGTATTAGTATTACATTTGATGTCCTAATTGATTGGGGGTCCCACCTAGAAAGATTTCTTAATGCCATCCTATATATCCCCCTTCACCACTCCCACCTTAAGAAAAAGAAAAATGGAAAATCAGAACAGAAAATAAGGGAAAGTGCAACCTATTTTACTAGAATTTCTCAGACCCTAGTGGATTTGGAATCAGATTGCATGATTTAAAACATGGTTCATTGGCAATTAGGAATGCTTATTTTGGTGTTCTGAAGTTCAAAACTTATGCATGTAGAATATATTTTTGTTTGTTGCTGCACCCAATGATTGCATCTAAACCATGGCAGTGAAAAAACTCCTACATATTGAATCGTTTCTCCAGAATGATGTACAAAAATACTCCTTTTTGTTGAAAAGTTTTAATGAAACTTTCCTGTACGCTGAACTTTCTTCCCTCTAAATATCCTAATGAAGCCTAGCCCTAACATTTGGCATTTCTAAGTTTCCTAAAGAAACCTAGCCCTAGTGTTTTGCCTTTTGTGTAACTAGCATTCTATGGTCCCTATGTCATTCTGTGGTCCAGAACAATCCAATCTAGGTTGACTACTGCAGAAACCAACTGATCCATTTGATTTAACAGGACCTTTATACATATTTGAACAATATTTTCCTAAGGCTATTTTCAGAATCATCATGTTCTCTTATCGGTATAAAGTGAATCACGTCATTCCCACAATCTAAGAGGATTATAGTAGTGTGTTAAGTGCACCTTGCAGAAAAAGATTGTGCTACTTCATTCATTTGGTCTTTACCGTTTCTTTCAACTTTTCTGTTTCCCATCTTTTGCCTTTTATGGGAAAAATGTTTGAATGCCATTGCAATAATCATTAAAGACAAATAACTAATGCACATCTTTCACTACATATCTCTGGTACCTTCCTCTTTCTATGTAAGGTTATCAGTTTTCTGCTGTGAGTTATTAATAGTGCACTTAAACTGCAAAAATGTTGCAGAATAATTATCTATACCACAAAATGAGGCTTGTAAACCAATGAATTGGAAACCGAGTTTCTAACATCTTTCTATCTGCATGTCTGATATAGTTAACTTTTGATTCTTTTCCTAGCCTTACTGATGCATGCAAATTATAGGTCCAACATCCTTTGCACCAATAATTGATTCTGCAGTTGATATTGTAGAGAGAAGCAATGGGCAATATCATGTCCTTGTAATTATTGCTGATGGACAGGTTCAATTGTTGTACTTTGATGAACTTTATAAGCTTTTATTGACTCTCCTGCGTGAACTTTTCTTGTCCTTTAATGTTTGCATATATTATTAGGTTACTAGGAGTTCCAATACACCACATGGAAGGTTTAGTCGACAAGAGCAGGCAACTATTAATTCTATAGTTGCTGCAAGGTAATACCGTGGACTTGGAAATCCCCTATTTGTTCTTTGGAGTTCACTAATTTAATACTTAATGCAAAGTGAATATTCTCTTTCAATCGTTCTTGTTGGTGTTGGGGATGGACCCTGGGAAGAAATGCTACAATTTGATGACAACATTCTCCAAATATTTTGAATTTACTAACATAATATGAATGCACAGTGAATATCCTCTTTCAATCATTCTTGTTGGTGTCGGGGATGGACCTTGGGATGAAATGCAACAATTTGATGACAACATTCCTCAACGTGCTTTTGACAATTTTCAGGTACTTGCTAACAAAATCAAATTTATTTTGTGCTTAACATTAACATACTCCAGGCAACTGTATACTTGATAGTCCACATTGTAGATTTTTGCATGATTAACTTATCTACAGTTGCAGTTGACTCAACCTGTCTCACGTATTATTTGGTGTCAAATAAAATTCTGGTCTTTCTTTCATTTTATCCTTTGCTGTCCATTGTTGTAAGGGTAGAGCAACATAGTCTCTTTTCCTTAGTGCGATACAGTTTTGCCCTTCCTCTGCTTGTAATTAACATAAGCTTAGCACATGCTAGTTGTTTCATTTAACGGTTATAAAAATTTATGTCAACGTGCACGGAGTTTCAATTAGGTCTTTGGAATGTAAAGCTTCAGGTTTTTGCTTCTGTAGAATTTTATGTTCATCTCAGTATCTTCTCTCTTCCCTCTTCACCCTTTAAACACCCAACTGAAAAGAAGGAATAAAAGAACAAAAGAGGAAGTGCTGATCCATGTACAGTAGATGAAATTTTGTGTGGATAAAAAATTTTATTGCTAAATTCAAGAAAAGTGAAATTTTTAGAATTAGATGTTTGTTTAATCTTTACTTATGCTATCCTTCAGTTTGTGAACTTCACAAAAATCATGTCCGAGCACACCAATATGGCAAAAAGAGAGGCATCATTTGCATTAGCTGCTCTGATGGAAATTCCTTTCCAATACAGAGCCGCCCTAAGCCTACCATTCAATGAGTAAGACCAAGTGAATTATTGTGCTTACTATTTGTTCAAGAATTTATTGGAATCTCAATCTGTATACCTTTTCTTGTAGAAATTCTGAAGGTCCCAGAAGTAGGGTACTCCCTCCTCCACGTGAAGTTATAGATCATGATAATTCTTTAAAATCATTCCCACATGTGACAAGCTTTGAACCAGTTGACCATGGACCTCCAGCAGATCAAGTAACTTCTTTAACTATTCCTGCATGGACTCGTCTATGCTTGATATGCTCTGATATGTACTCAATTTATATTTTTACAAGGTTTGCCCAATATGCTTGACAAATCCGAAGGATATGGCTTTTGGATGTGGACATCTGGTATGTATCTTAATCAATTATCAACTAGTATTAGCATGAGAATGTAGTCTATGATTTGGACCAACAGTTTTTAGTGTCCTTGGGAAATGTCGATAAGCAGAGATTTCATCTTCCAAACCACTTAGAGCTAATGATTTAATGGAGTGGACAACATGGCCCCTTGCACTTATTATATTGTACCCTTGAGGCATTTAACCATCTTTAGATTATATTTTATGTTATTAACACTGAATGAAGAATGCACGCCCTTTTTGTTTGGGGGTTAATTTCTGACTTAAGCATAATTTCTGAGTTTTATTAGTTGTTTATGGAATTAGTTAGTTTTGAAAGGTCACTTTTTTGAGGTTATTGGCCCAGAGCAAATAGGATTAATCTATAGATAATAGGAGTTTATTAAATGAGGTTTCTTGTACATTAGAGATGATGAACTCAACATGTATTATGTTAAGCCATGACAAATTTTTCTTCTACAATTTTGTAATTCTATACTAATTAATATGTAAGTTTGCCAAAATATGACTCTGCACTCTATCCTTTGTTATCCTATATCTACACATATCTCCCTTTCTTGTCACTCCACCCAAATCTTTCCTCTTTTTTGTTATTCCTGTTCTTTCTTTTCTCTTTATGCATTTCTGACACTAAAACTAATCAATCTTGTGAGTTATTTTTTTAGACTTTGCAACAGCTAGTCTCTCGTCCCGCACACACCCCCCCCCCCTCTCTCTCTCTCTCATTTTTACACACTTAATTCGCATCAAATTGATTTCACAAAAGACCTTGGCTCTTTTGAGGCAAAATCACCTTTTATTAGAAATAAAAGCTAAAATTTATGGTTGTAAATGGTGTTATTAAAATCACCTTTTATTAGAAATATTACCAGCAAGCTTTCATTCATTGGGAAACCTTTTTTTTTTTTGGCCTTGGCCTACTTGCTCACCTTGTTATTGGTGGTTCCTATATTCTTCGACAATTCTATTGTAAGTTTACATCTGTTGTATTTCATGATTTTCTTGTATCCTATTCAGTTGAGAATCTAGTTTGCAAATAGCCAGCATACCCCTGTGACTTCCTTCAACAGTGGTTGATATTTACTTGTCCCTTCTCTCACTCAATTATATCCTTGGAAAAACATGCTTGGTCACAATGCTAGAGTTGTATTCTGTCTTGATGATTTCCAAATCTTTGATTTTTATTAACGTAAAAATTTTCAAAATTTGAGGTTTGACTTTTGTCTAATTGGGGCGAGAATAAATGTAGGTTGTAAGTGGATCATCAAGGGTAAATCTACAAAAAGGACTAGTGCGAACGTATTTTAGAGGACGTTTTTATTTGTTTAGTTTCCCTTAGTTAGTTGCAATTGCTAGGATTATTGTTCTTGTTTCTTTGAAACTTAGTTGCTCTTTTGCCTCCCTGCTTGTTAGGTTTACGTGATCAAATCTGATATAGCTAAATGTGTTCCTCTTTTTTCTTCTTTCTTTTCTTATTTTGTGGAACTATCTATGGGCAATGATTTCAGTCAAGGTGAAAAATCTATTTGAAATGTGTTACTATAGTATGTTTAGATGAGATCCATACCAGTGATCTGAATGACCATCACATTATCATTGTTCATACACCCTCCCCAAACCCCCTTCTCCCTCCACCCCCAACCCCCAAAATTTCCTACTCTGCATCTCATTTTGTGCTTTGAAACCTTTAACAGACATGCAAGGATTGTGGCATCACCATATCGACGTGCCCCTTGTGCCGGGAGCCCATCAAAACTCGCATAAGACTCTATGGTTGATCATGAAATTCATCTGGCAAACATTTGAAGGTCTGCAGTAGTTGTACAATACATGAAGGTCACAGGAAACAAGATTGTTGTACTCTGTTCCAAGCCACTAAATCTTTCGAGGACGAAGGCATTAGATTTCATGTTGTGTGACTTTGTAACCTGCATGTAACATAGTTGTGAATTAGTTTCCTCTTACGATTGTTTTATTTCAGTAATGGCTGAGCAATATGTACAGTTGATTCCAAGGAAGTGTCTCAGAATTTTTTTATTTTTTTATTTTTTGACTTTACCTATTATCATCTCCTACATTGCATTTTCCGTTCTTTGTGTTTTCTATCGTATTCTTCTATGGTTTTTTTTTTTTTTTTTCTGTTCCCCCCGGAAGGGGTCACCAAGAAGAAGCTAAAAATATTCTTTCAGCCTATAAAAGTTTGGAATTTAAAGGAGTGCCGCGAGAGAGATTGGAACCAAATGAAGTCACTCTGGTTTGTTGTTGTTCTAGGATTAATCAAACATATTGGCCATGAGGCGGGAAAAAAATTCAGAAGTGTTAGCCTATCCTTTAGAAGTTGGGGAGGATGATTTTCCTAAACAAATCCATTTTTCACAGCTCTCAATTGAATTGGCAAGAGCTCAAGATTGAATCTCCTATCCAAAAACGATCATTGACTTGGATTGAACAACAGTCAAGGTTGATTCTCTCATCTCTAGTATAAGAATAGTGGAGATTGAAAATCTCACCTCGAGTTGTCAGTAGAAAAGGGAAAGAAAAGAAAAAAGAAACTATAATGAAAATTAAAAGAAAATAAACTGAAGTTCATAGACTGCAAGAGCATTAGGTTCAAGAACATCTTTGGGTTAGGTCCTCACAGAGTGCTTGCTTAGACCATTATTCAAGAATTCCCTATTTCCGGATCATCTGGTTGCGGTATCAAAATAGTCTAAATTTTGGTTCTTGTAAATGCCTTTTATTCCAGAATCAGAACAATAGTCTAAATTTTAAAGCTTCTACTCCTAACCAGATGATCCAGCAAAAAATTTAGACTATTATGAGTTTATTTTGATTGGAGTTTTAAAGATTGATAGCATAATAAATATTGAATGCAAATTTCAGAACTTTTATTAAGCATAAAAATACAAGAGAATGGCATAATGAAAGATAAACACTTAAAACATTTGCTTTTACAAACACTCGATGCCCTTTCCTTCTCATCTTGAAGGTTATGTATAGCTATCAGAATATTACACTTGAATTTTATTTGTAAACCTGCACTTGCATTTGAAGTTCATTTGAATTTGTATGTCAATACTCTTATCTTCTTTTGATTGGTACTTTGGAAATTGCATTTTATCTTCTTTTGAAACTGGTCGATACTTTTTATTTAGACGTCATTTGGGTCTTATGTGCATGGCCCACCAAACGGATCAAAAATGGAATTCGATGAGAAACCTGCTAACTCATCTATTTTGTTTTGTTGATTTTGTAGATAACTCATATATTCTTGTAACATCTCGGGATTCTGCATCATCTTTTTGAGTAAGAATTCATTTGATGTCAAATCTGATGATGATGCTCGTTCTTTCTTTTGAGGTGTGCTTAGAGTGCTTCCTTTTGAAATCTGATGAACTAACCATTTGAGCTTTTCTCCTATTTCTAAAAATTTGATAACATTTTCTTAATCACATAAATCCAAATTGAGTCCTGCCCACCATTTGATTTTGAATTCTCGAACTAAGGACATTGGGAGTGGTGTTTCCATCTCTTGATGAATTTTAAAGCTCCAGCAGAAAATTCATGGAACTTTAAATTGAATATGAAACAGAATTCACTTTGTATATTCTTCTCCCGTGACTTTTTTGAAATATGTTTGAAATCCTATTAATGTTTTTGGAGGTACAATTTCTTTCCGGGGTCCAAACCAATTCAACCAATGATGAAACCAGATTGAAAATTCCCTGCTACAACTTTCTTTGAAAGTAAAAAATCAAGAATGATTGAATGGCCTAAATAAAAAGGCATGGTACCAGGCCATCTTATAAACCTGGTATGTAAATCCATCTGGAATAAATCGAACTGAGATTGACTTTTTGAATATAGAGAAGTCCATTCACTAGGTAAACAGACCTTTTTGATTATACACTTGGAATGACTAATTATCTCAAATTTTTCTTTATCTAGAATGGGATAAATTTCGACTGATTGTCCATGAGGATTAACTCATAATAGTCTAAATTTTTTACTGGATTATTTGGTTGCCAAAAACATTTTGAGGGAAATAATCTGAGTGAGATTTGTGAGTGAGCTATACAATAGTACCTCTTGGAATCTAGTTAGTATAATTATTTTGCTAATACAGTTTTTTGATATCTTCTAAATTTACATTATTGTTTGTACTTGATTCTGCTTCTCTCCTCTTTTTAAATGGTGATGCAATTATATCACCTTCAATAGTGTTTATTCTAATTTCTTGTAGTGGGGGATGAATTGATGTAACTACTTGATTATCCTTCAAATTTTATTTTTTATATAAATTAGTTTGCACATTTATTTGAGGTTTTTCATGTATATCATATAGTCACATTTTTGAGGTATAAAATGACAACCATGTGAATAAAGGAAAATTAAACTTTCTTTGTTTTAAGTCATTTTTCCATTCTTTTTTCAATTTTTTTCTACACACAGGTGATAATTGGGCAAACCAAATTCTTTTATTTGCATTTTCTTCATTATTAAAATCTTCTTGTAAATATTTATAATTAATTTTAAAATTAGCTTTATTTATAACATTTATTTCTCCTTTCATTTGTGAATGTGTCGATGAGTAATCAGACTAATTTTGATTTATTATTTCAGGTACCAGTGTTTTAAATTTGAATGTTGAATTACTTTCAATAGGGGATACAAATTCAATAGAATCAGAACAGGATTGTTTAGCTGGCATCCATGAAAAATTTGAAGAAGTTGATGGTCTTTCTCTGTACGAAGGAAATTTTATGAATACTTTTCCATCATGTTTCTCTATTATTTGTTCTGCTTCTGTTCTTTCTAATTTCTTGGAACTTGAGGATTTTGTATTTGAAATTCAGTGGGCACTGTGATTTTATTCCATTTTAGTCTTTAGGTATATATACTGTTGGCCTATCTGCTTCTACTTGAAGTATTACAGTTTCATTCTTTAGGGTTGGAGTCATTATAAATTTTGGATTTAATTGTGATGATAAAGGTCTACAGTACATTCTATACATTATTGCAAAATTTTTACTATGTTTTTCAAATTCATCTCATTGTAAATGAGTGTCTAATACCATAGAGTTTAAAACATGTGGTCAATCATATCTATAGAAAATTCAGGGGCACAATTAAAATATATTGGTTCATTACATACATTTGTTTGAATCATGGCTGATAAAGAAGTCTTGTATCTTTTGAGTCTTTTATCTCTTAATGTTAAGTAAATTGGAGCATCTACTCCTTAATGAAGTAAAGGTTTTATTGCTACTTGTATTAGTCCAAAATGAAGATATCTATATCCTTTACTAAGATATTTGTGAATTGTTGAATGATTCAAAAGGGAATTGTTTGAAATTCTTCACGGATTGATATGGTTTCTTCATGAATTTTGACTGATAAAACTGTTTTGAAATCTAGAGCTCCTATCCTATATATGTGTTCTATTTTTTCGTCTAGAATTGTCATAGTTAGATGATATTCTCAGGGGCTTAGTCTGGTGGTTGAGGTTGCTGAAGATGGAGCCTCAGGTCCCTGGTTCGAACCTTGCTGCCAGCAAGTTGCTGAGGGTGGTGAATAGTCTGCGGGGTCCACTCCTTGCGGGACACACCTAAAAAAAAAAAAAAAAAAAAAAAAAAAAAAAGGTAGATGATATTCGTTACTTTGTACTATATTTGAATGCTTTGAGATAGATCCTACCATTAAATGTCTAAAGAATGCAGCCATCTTTTTATTATCTAAGAATCATATATAATTGTTCTATTCTAACGGGAACAATCGAATCTAAGTGTCGAACACCCTATTACTCAAATGGGCTTACCAACCGTCTTATAAGTTTCAATATTTTACCAGCATTAGAACAGGTAATTATTTACGATGTCTTGTAAATAATAAGATGAATGCATGATTTGGATATTAAATGTAGGGACTAAATCAAAACAAACTATAGGTATGGCTTTGATACTAGAACCAAACCCAGGAATATATTAAAGAAATATAGAGGTAAAGTTTGAAACACTTATTTGAAAGTAGAAGCTTTAAAATTTTGGCTGGAGCTTTAAAGATTGACAGCGTAATAAATATTGAATGCAAACTTTAGAACTTTTATTAAGAATAAAAAAAAAAAGAAAGGCGTAATGAAGGATAAACACTTGGAATATTTGCTTTTACAACACTCGATGCCCTTTCCTTCTCATCTTGAAGGTTATTTATAGCTAGCAGAATATTACATTTGAATTTCATTTGTAAACCTACACATGCGTTTGAAGTTCAATTGAATTTGTATGTCGACACTCTTATCTTCTTTTGATTGGTACTTTGGAAATTGCATCTTATCTTCTTTTGAAACTGGTCGACTCCTTTTATTTAGATGTCATTTGGGTCTTGTGCACATGGCCCACCAAATGGATCACTCTAAGCAGCAAATAAATGGATCACTCCAAGCACCAATCACATCTAAATAAAAGGTGTCAGCCAGTTTCAAAAGAAGATAAGATGCAATCTCCAAAACACCAATCAAAAGAAGATAAGAGTGTCGGCCTACAAATTCAAATGAACTTCAAATGCAAGTGTAGGTTTACAAATGAAATTCATATGTAATATTCTGATATCTATAAAATAACCTTCAAGATGAGAAGGAAAGGGCATCGAGTGTTGTAAAAGCAAATGTTCTAAGTGCTTATCCTTCATTACGCCGTTCTCTTGTATTTTTATTCTTAATAAAAGTTCTGAAGTTTGTGTTCAATATTTATTACGCTATCAATCTTTAAAACTCTAGCCAAAATTTTAAAGCTTCTACTTTCAAGTAACTATTTCAAACTTTACCTCTGTATTTCTTTTCTCTGAATTTCTTTAATATATTCTTGTATTTGATATAGAGAAGTCCATTCACTAAGTAAATAGACCTTTTTGATTATACACTTGGAATGGCTAATTATCTCAGATTTTTCTTTATCTGGAATAGGGTAAATTTCAATTGATTGCAAAATATTATAAGAATATATGAGTTATCTACAAAATCAACAAAAGAAGACAGATGAGTCAGCAGTTCCTTGTCGAATTCCACTTTTGATCCATTTGGTGGGCCATGCGCACAAGACCCAAATGAGGTCTAAATAAAAGGTGTCGTCGGCCAGTTTCAAAAGAAGATAAGATGTAATCTTCAAAGCACCAATTAAAAGAATCTAAGAGTGTCGGCATACAAATTCAAATAAACTTCTAGCCTCCAAAGTTAAAAATATTCTTTCAGCCTATAAAAGTTTGGAATTTAAAGAAGGGCACCAAAGAGATTGGAACCAAATGAACCCACTCTGGTTTGTTATTGTTCTAGGATTAATCAAACATATAGGCCACGAGGCGGAAATAAATTCAGTAGTGTAGTCTATCCTTTAGAAGTTGGGGAGGATAATTTTCCAAAACAAATCCATTTTTCACACCTCTCAATTGAATTGGCAAGAGCTCAAGATTGAATCTTCTATCCAAAAACACTCATTGACTTGGATTGAACAAGAGTCAAGGTTGATTGTCTCATCTCTAGTATAAGCATAGTCAAGATTGAAAATCTCACTTCCAGTTGTCAGTAGAAAAAAGAAACTAAACTGAAAATTAAAAGAAAAAAAGAAAATAAACCTAAGTTCATAGACTGCGAGAGCATTAGGTTCAAGAACACCTTTGGGTTAGGTCCTCACTGAGTGCTTGCTTAGACCATTATTCAAGAATTCCCTATTTCCGGCATTAACTTTAAAAGCATTGGTAGCTTGGAATTGTGATTAAACTAGGATGATTTTAGTCAAAATTTCAAGTTAGTTACGTGGTTTTTAGTTCTGTAGATTCAAAATTTGACAGTGAAAATGGACTAAAGGATCAAAATTTGACATTATTAATTGTTGAAGGATTAATTATTCAAGGAATCCGTGGATAGTTTATCCCTCTAATAATGTAAAAAGCAAATTAGCAATACTTACTCAAGAATTTATGCATTTTTTTTTTTTTTGGGTTTATATATGATATCAAGTCTGCAGGGTATTGTTTTAACCCCATGCGGGTAAAAATGCCATTTCGTGCTTAAACCACAAAAATGCTCACACCATTCAAAGCCTTGATCCTCAATAGAGTGAAATCCATGAAACATTCCAAAATTCCCAAATATAATTAGCAACTTCTTCATCAGTTTGATCTTCCACTCATTTACTATTTTACAGGACCTTTTCTTGGCCTCTATTGACGTTTGACAAACATCTTCTAGCAGCCAAAACAAAGCACTAAGAATGAGATGTTTCAGATATATTGCCTCTTCATGGTCTAATTTTTCAAAACAAGTTCACGTCCAGCTTTTGCTAATCGGTAAAGCAATTTGACTAGATAAGAATTCCAAGTTTACTGTAATGGACCCAATCTTTACAATCACGTAAAGCAAACTAAGGAGGAAAAGAAAGGAAACATTTAGCATACGCATCTGTTAGCATTCATGGCACTCAAAACAGCTCACGCCCCAAATGATAGAGCTAATACAAATCAACCTAGGTGCATAATCTGGTTTAAACTTTAGCAAATACATTAATCCTATCAATTAGCGGATTGAGTCCAATTAATTCACCAAAACGTGGGCCTTCACCAAGCATTAATCAGCTGCAGATCAATACTTAAGTGGCGGATACTTTGCATTCAAAGACCTTCAAAGTAACTTTTTCTTTTTTCTTTTTAAGCTCTAAAAATCAGTCGAAACCTGTACAGATAGTCAAGCCACCAAAACATCTGCTTCAATATTGCTAGCTTGATGTGTCTTCTCTTCTTAGTCACAATTTCCTCCTGAATTTGAGACACCTTAGAATTTAGATGGCTGCTTCATGCTTTTTTGGACTTGTTTAGGCTCATAGCAGAAAAAGAAGAGGCAGAGGTGAGGAGGATGGGTTTCTGGAACTTGAGACAGCCAGTCTTGATCATTAGAAATTCCACCGGTCTAGCTGAAGCTTTGCTTCAGCCATGTCCTTCTGTGCCTTCTTCCTCCGGTAAAATATGGGGCAATCCCGACTACGGATGACAAAGTAACATTCACAAAAATACTTAACCATCTAAAAGAGATTAAGAGACATGGGAAAAGAAGCTGATAAATTGAGAAATAATTCCAATAAACAAGCATTAAATAAATTATGAGTTCAAATGATATCAAACCTTGTGCAAAGCACATCCTGGTGAAGAGAGCCTTGGCACTCTTGGCACTGGGTCCATAGCCTTCCAAAAAGCTTCTCCAACTCGGACACTGCTATCACATCCAAGTTAATTACTTCTTCAACGATAAGTTCCTAAATCGAATTCAGTAGGCATATGCCAAACCAAAAGAGGCAACTGAATTCAATTACAAAAGCACAGGGAAAAATTCTGCCTACCATTAGCAACTGATTTGCAATACAATTCAGCTTCTCTTCCCTTGCAGTTCGAGCAAAGTGTGTGATCTGTATTACTGGCACAGTAAAGAAGGATGATTAAACCATGGATCAACGTAGTTGTGCTTTTTCCATTTCTCCGACATAAAATGTAATACCATAGTTCTCATTCAAATATTCCTTATAAAAAATAAAATAATCATTAATCTTTGCAAAACTTTTGAGATTTAAACAACAGATTTAAAAGGTAAAAACTTATTAATCAAGTAGTTGACAATGTGGATCACCAACACTTTCAGGTAATATGAGCTCAACATCTAATCAAGATACTCTTGCAAGTTGCAATTCTGGTCCTTATTAGGATACAAAGATTAAGAGTTCAGTTTATTTACAAGATATTAATTTAGTATCGAGTGGCATGAGGACATTCACAAAATGCAAGGAAGGTTAATAATGTAATCTAGTTTTGGGAGGGAAATGTTTTATATAAACCAATCCAAGACATCAGTAGGCAACCTTCTCCCATTTCGATAACTGGCACAAGACAAGGAAAAGTTTCATATGGCATGTACTGTTGAAAAAAGCTAAGTTGAGAAATTACAAGTACGTGCTGTAAAAATTTGCTCACAAAACTCCAAGCTAGATTGAGCCCCATGCAACTATTCTTTCTACCTATTTGTACATGTACCTGTATCCAACATCATAGTTGACCTGAACCAAGCCTACGTGTCAGTTTTAGAGAAAGCCCTATTGGAGTAAGGCGAAAGGCTACTTCTTCACTCTTCCCCCTCGGGGAACGTAGAAGAAGGAAGTAGTGTTTTCTAGAGTCAAGTAAGCACAGATGGAACTAGAACAATTCTCATAGTATGCTTTCGACTGTCTTGCCTTCTACCAATTAGGGGAATGATATTACATTCAATCCAATCAGTCAAGCAAAGAAAAAGAAAGGGTACGAGCAGAATGGAAACAAAGAAGCCATATTACACTCTTAAAGTAGCTAAAATGCATGACCTCAACCCTAAATGCAACAGTAACAGTAGGATGAATAATTGATGCCTGGGATCAACCCTTTGATCAGGATGTTAACAGTTGTATCCCTTCCATGAAAAGATTGTAAACCTGAGTCAGATATGGTACTTATAAGAAATTGGATGTTTTAAGCATTAGCAGCTTGCACTTCTTTAGCTGCACGAAATTGTGGACACTTCCTTCCAGTTGGAAAGTGGCAAGGCTATTCCTTACACAGAGAAGCCCTTTCCCTCATCAACATTTTCATCAAAGCTTTAGCCAAAAAATGAACAATAGAATTAAGGATACAGGTAGGCACTGGTCAGATGTGGAAAAAGCAAGGAACAATTGACAATTTACCTGATTAAAGCTTTGCAACCAATGCAGGTGAGTTGCTTCTTAGCAAATTTCATTATGCCACCAGTGGAAGGAGTAGAGATGGAAATGGATCTTGTATGACTCCCTTGAAGAAGCTCCTTACTAGCGTTCTTCAGAATGGGTTCAAATATTCTAAGTAGTGGCTGTAGATGCAATGTTAGTAGGAGTAAAGTGGGAAAAATAGTAATACACAAAAATGTCATATTCAAAACTAACCTTGCTGATTTGGTTTTCAAGGTAGTAGTGGGGATCAATAGGTATGTTATTGTCTAATACATAGACAGGATCTTCAGACCTTTCGTAAGCCTGTTTATTAACTCATCAAAAGCTGAGCAATACAAATGCAACAAATTTGGTGAACAACAAGATAAACCAATACATTACCTTGGCACCTTTTGCAGCTTTAATAATCACATAAGGAACTCGATCCCCAACATTTGGTGCAGTAGCAGCATCACGCTGTCAGCGATTCAACAACCACTATTTATATCCTTCACAAACTTTTTTTTTAATTGGGATAAGTTATATCCTTTAGAGGCCATTGACAATAGCAAAGAAATACATAAACTGATAACCAAAAGAAGCGCGCACGCATCAAAGCCGACTAGGTTTTATGTAAATAATTAGACTTTCCATCTGCTTAATAAATAAACATATAACCACGTCAATTGGGAAAAGCATATCACATGGTTTTGATAATATTATTCTATTCAAATGACAATCTGCTTCTTTGTCTTAGCTTGACAAATTTGAAAATGCATGTGCAAGACAAGGTTGCACTTACATGTGAACTTCTTTCATCTTCAAAGATCTGGAAGCCTTCCTGAATTATAAATCCCTCTAACCAACATGTTATGGAATCTTATTGAGTTTAAAACTTTAAGGCCGTATATACCAGTCTTCCACAGTGGAAACATCTTTCAAGATTTTTTTTTTTTTTGTTTGTGGTGGGGGGGGCCGGGGAAGAGAAACCAAACTGGGGAAAAACTGAGACGAAAAACAGCTCCTCTGCAGGAACTAAAAAACATCAGGTTAACAATTATGCATTATCCTCCAACAACTAGAAGCCAGTTGTCTAAATAGAACTATACATCTAAGGCTTACTGAAGAATGGCATACATATCAAGTAGTTGAGAATTTAAAGTTGAAGGCAAAGTAATGTTCTGCAAAATTGCGCATTAAACATTTATGGATGACTGAATGAAACATGCCAGGCAGGAGGATTTAAAAACAAAGGACCAACTCTTCAAGTTTAAAGTTGCAAGAAAGTAAAGATTAACTTGTGTTCTTCAATTTAAATCTGAAGTATGGTCCAAGGACCCTCTAACAAGTACATGCTGAGTGAAAATGGGCCAATTGAAAAATACTTACCTTCCGCATCCGCTCTGCAAGTTCAACATGTGCTGCCTTGACTTCATAATCATCTCCAGTTTTTGTGAGACCCTATTAAATTGAGAGGAGGTGATCCAGAGATGAAAACCAAAAGTTCATTAAATTTCCTAATTGGTCAAGATAACAGACAGCTTCACATTTAGTAAGTAAAAGAACTACTAAGATTATGTAATCAATTCCAAATAAAAGCTGTTTTCTTACCTTAGTAATCACCAAAAGAGACAAATCCACACGATTCATAAGAAGATCTGCAATGGTATTCTTGACATATTGCACGGCACCAGGAACATCCCTGTCTATTAGTATTTTGTGAAGACATTCAGTTACAAGGTTTTTGACCAATAAACAGTTATCTCTTCGAACTGTTTCAATCCCTG
This sequence comes from Coffea eugenioides, assembly GCF_003713205.1. Taxonomy (NCBI): domain Eukaryota; kingdom Viridiplantae; phylum Streptophyta; class Magnoliopsida; order Gentianales; family Rubiaceae; genus Coffea; species Coffea eugenioides. The sequence continues at coordinate 14,406,636 of NC_040041.1, forward strand.
AAAGAGAAAATTGAAATATTTTATCAGCTATGTCGACTGTGATAATTTTCAATAAGAAAATTATTCTGAGACTAAAAACAGGAAAAGAAAACTTGGTCACCTTTAGCATCCATTTTGTCAAACTTATTGGGATTTGTCCAAAGAAGGCCAGCGTATCTCTTCTTGCTAATTAATAGATATGGATAATATACCTTCTCAAACTCCAACTTTATTGGCTATAAAATAAACACAGACACAGGAGAAAATAAATAAGAAAAAGGAAAACGAGAGGACAAAGGAGAGTCCATAGAAGATGGAAAACTGTCTATTAGTTTTGCTACTAAAATCTACCAAGGTTTGAGAAAAAAGATATATAAAATGGCAAAAGAAAAGGACTAGGATATTTGAATGTTATGGAATTTAAGAATCTCGAAAGTATGTATTTCACGCTAAATTCATGACTAAAAACAAAAAACTACAAATTTTGATTTTGATGACGTGTGTGATTTTCACTCAAGTCTTACCTAGAGGTTTGATTATCAAGAACATTGACTTTGCGCAAAAAAAAATTAGTTTCTGAATCCCACAAGTAGCAGCCAGATACATCTCTAAAGGTATAAGAATGGTACTTGAAGAGCTCCAGATGGGTTGCTAGAGCACTGGCTCATTCTTAAGAAAGGTCCCTCATATGGAATTGACGACCTCTTCTTCAACACCAGAGGCACACCCAACATCAAATGAATAAGGGTTACCGAGTTTGTTTAAGATGCACATGTAACATATTCCTCATTGCTATTTTTCTACCAAGCTAATAAGATCAGAAATTCCTAATCAGAATTGATCTGAAAGTTTCCTCAGCATATGAATAGGTAGATGATGAAATATGCTGTCAGGAGCATAAAATGAATCTGCTTCTTGATGCATTTGAACAGTATCACACTCGACATCAACTTTCAGAATTCTGGTCTGGTTGCCTTGCCATTGTCTCTGCAAAGTGCTGTAACTTAATGCCTAGGGAAAACTTCAATTACTGTCCTAAGACATAAAAGGTCCATGAAAGGTTGCAGGTCCATAGCCAATTTGTTTATGAAGTACATGTTAGCAAACTTCCATATAAGGTGTCTTTAGAGAAAATAAATGCACTGATTAACCACTCAGGCAAAAAGCCATGGTTAAATTAAGACCCAGATTGAGATCATTCAAGTAAACAGAAAGGAAAGAAAACAAGTTTATATTAACATATAAAACAACAAGAACATTGCAGACATTACATAAATTTTAAAAAAAATAGTCACTTGACAACAGAAAACCATATTATACATAAGAACCAAGTTAAATAATGATCAAACAGAATTTCTTAGAAAATAGTCAAGAACCTATTTAGGTTCTTATAATTCTTAGAAACTTGAACGTGGTATTAAAAGAACCAAGGATAGCTACTAGCGATTGAGAAAAGAAGAGTTTCATTACTTACTTTCGTGAAAGTTCCGCTAATGTAGTCAGCAGCTTCTCTACCTAGGTTCATAGCTTCTTCAACTGTAGGGACGCCAAATTGCACCATCACAGAATCTGTATCTCCATATATTACCTGATAACAAAGTGATGTTCAAGTACAAACTACTACTGATCTGGTACACCAAGGAATGTACCTACCACATTGTCTCACAATTAGCTCGTGCAGCCCTGAAATTGTGAACTAACACCTAATCTTTTCATTTTCTTGTCAATGAAGATGGCACATCATAAGACCAGGCATAGTTCTACAATTTAGATAATTAAATAAAATATCCATCGCACGTTACCTTCTGAATTAATACAGAAATCAGTAACTACAATTCCACTTTTTTTTTCTTGTCAATGAAGATTACACATCATAAGAGCAGGCATAGATCTATAGTTTTGACAATTAAATAATATATCCATCCCAAGTTATCTTCTGAACCGATAGAGAAACCAGAAACTACTATTCCACTTTCCAGCATTACAAACTAACAGGCTTTTGTTAGTTCTCATAATCCTATGATACCTTTACAAGCCATTCTCCACATCATATGATGTTATCAAAAGGCCAAGGCTGAAAAGGATTCAATAAGAAACATAAACTGTTTACCTCAGCATTATGTTCATAGCCCCCAAGCACTGTGAATTTATCTTCCACCAGTTTCTTGGTGTGTTCAATCATCTGTCGACCTTCAACATTATGGCCGGTCAAATGGATCAGGTAATTGTGAAACAAAATCCGTGGTAATACCGTTTCAAGAAGGGAGATGATATTAGAATCCCAATCCCCCAAAAACAAATTGAAAAATGGAAATAGAAAAAAAGAGGTCATCAGGACATATTACCATAACTTGTGACACTCGAAGATATTTCTAGACAAGGTAGTTGACCCACTGTAGCTCCCGTAAACCCATATACAGAATTTGCACTTATCTGTAAAGTTCAGAAGACATTGAACAACTTAGATTGCTTCAGAAACATTGTGATAAGAGCAAAATGACTTGTCAAGGGCATAATTACAAGTCTACAAATCGCCGATAATTTCAAAGGTCTCATTACCTTCAGAGCCAGTTGACGACCATCTAAAACAGCTTTTACCAGAGGATCCCTCGCTTCCTAAAAAAAACTGTAAAGTTAATACTGCATGCATAAGATTTTTCTGGATAGTAATGAAGGGATACCCTCTCAAGAGAAGTGTAACTTAGAAAACCCTCTAATGACCAATGCTAATATTTGTCAAATTACCAACTGCATTGGCTCTTGAAAATCTGTAAGGTCTAACAATTCAAGAAAGCCTGAAGTGGTTAAAAAAAACAACCTCTCAGAGTGAATGACATTTATCAACTTATCTTGTGGAGTTTCAAGACCTAAACATAGTTTAGTCTTGAAAAGTTTTGTCATCAAATCCCAAAGCCAAAGGCCTTTAAACATTGCAAGACAAATATATATAATAGACTAACCAATATTATGATATAGAAACTGCAACAAAATTCAGTGTGTGAGTAGCACCTTCAAGTCTGCTTTTGCCCTTTTACGAGCAGCCAACAGTTCTTCAAGAATTTCTGGAAGTATTCCCTGAAGCAACATTTAACACATTACTAAAAACTCACACACTGTATACAAATGCATTAAAGCATCAATAGAAAGATTAACCTTCTGCAAATTTGTTTTGACAAATGTGTCACCAGATGGAGTTTTAGTGACCCATTCTGGAGGAAGGTTAAGTCTACGCATGTCTTCAGGAGTTACCTATAAATAAAATTCCAGATCAATCATACCTCCATCTTGATCGAATCATAAAACAATCAATAACACATTTCAGTTCCATCCTCCCCTCTCAGCAGGGAAATATGGGAACAATAATGTCTTACCAATGTACAGTAACACAGATTATAAGCCATCATAACTGAGGGATACAGAGATGCAAAATCAAGTGTTGCAATAGGCTTCTCAAAAAATCCTGCACTGGCTTCCAAAACCTGTCAACGGAATGATGTCAAATATATAAAACCACCATAAGAGGCTCCAAGTCAGATGAATATGAAAGCTATCATAATGCATACTTTTGAAACCTCTATGCCAAAATTATATCCACCCAAAGAAGTCAAAACACCATCACTAAAAATTTGCAGATTCAATACAAGCAGCCCAATTAATTTCCTTCTATATTTGGGCATCTCAAGACAGTGAAACAATTGTCCATGCTGTAATGAAAATACGACCTGTAAGTATCTTTCTAACATGCCCATATTCATTGCATTACATCACAAAATTGAGTTGCAAACTAATTAAAGAAAATACGGGATTTTAGAAGAAAATCAGGAACATCATGTTCTCCTTATTCGGGGAACAAATATCTACCACTTTAGCATGCATTGGAAGGGAATTAGCAGAAATTGAAGAAAAGCAGCAACAGCAGCAGCGTTATAAGCACAAATGTGTTTTCCCTTTCACTATTCAAGTTCATCAAAGTTTCACCCAGATAGCTTAATTGCTGGAGCTACTAATTGCTTCTGATATAACATCAGTAAAAGGAAGATAATATGCTTATCAAATAATATTCTCCTAATTAGTCCAGGTCACTACATGAAAGATAGCAGTTGATGTCTTATCAAGCAAGTTCAGAACATGGCAAAACAAATTCTAATGATTTGAAGGAACCACCTTAACGCTCCTCCTAACAAGATCAGAAATGAAACAGTTCAGCAGAAGTATACAACCAACATAGTTGCTCAATCTTGTGTAGCAAAAACATCATAACAGGACAAAGACTTGATGACAAAACTATGTCATACACTTCTTATATGAATTTAAACCTCATAAAGGAAAAGGAGATCAATTGCTTACAGTTGCACCCTCAAATGTTCCTTGTTCAGATCCGGCCTGTTTCGCATTGGGAATAACAAGATTCTTTTGTTTTGCTTTCCTAAGAAGTTGAGATAACACCTGAAGACAGTTGTTACAAGTTTCACATCCGCTTATAAATATAGGGAGATAAGTGAGACTCCAATAAATTAAAATATATTCTATACGAAAAAGAACAAAATGGTAGCAAAGCTTACAACCAACCTTAATGCTCTGCCCTCTTGAGAGAAGAAATGAGATAGGGACACCTGTTACTCGGGCCATCTCCACATAGTTGTAAATGAACATCAATTTGTCCAAAAGCCGTTGTGGGAGATAAGCATCCTACAGCAAATCTACTAAAGTAAGTTTTTCAACGTAAAATGCCCCTGAACTTACTGATTACCATCAGATGTACAACAAACATTTCAAGATCCGACCACCAACTTCCTGTGAGTAAAAAAAAAACTCCATGCAGCTTAACATTTACTAAACATAGACCTTTATGAATATCCAGTAAGAAATCGAAAGTAACAGACATCTAATTGGAACCCTAACATCCCCAGTCCATTCAAAAAAACAACTCTGTATGTGCCTCATGTTCCTCCAAGAGTGGACGAATGTGCAGCTTCTTCTTTCACGATTTAGAGACGAGTTAATCAAAGATATTTGAAAGGAAATGGAAAAGGAAGATTTCTAGCTTATAAATGAAAAAGATGGTCAAAGGTTAGGAGCATGAATTATACAGAACACTTTTTCACCATACAGCAAAGCTGGTCCACGAGGCTCCTGCAGTGCTAAACTCTACCCACAGAAAGGATAAGGTCGATTCCTCTAAGACCCATGACCTCAGAAGTCAAAAGAGAACAACACTGTCTCAACAAGAATACCCTTATTTCCAATATAAAAAGACTATTGCAGTAGATTCCCTGAAATTTCCCCAAGACAACATAATAATATATCTAGCATATTGTAGCAACCATAAAAGACAGCAATAAAATTTAAAAAACAACAACAGCAACAAAGAAGAAAAACATATAGAAAGACAAATGCACACACCTTCAAACAATACTTAGCGAGACGCATCCTTGTGTCTGAGTTCCCATTCTGAAGGTCAGATATGATTGAATGGTGAACATCCTCCTTCTGCACAAATAAAATATTTAATGAGCGCATCATAGTCAAACAGATATATCCTATAAACAACCTCTTTCTGCACATAACTAAAATTTCAACAAATGTCTTAAAATCCAAACAGATAAGCATATCCTATACGCGCGCGCGAGAGAGAGAGAGAGAGAGAGTTTCTGAAACAAGATGCATTAGAAGGCACAAGAACAATGGTTTATTCCCAAACTGCAGAACCAGTGAATGAACATCAGCTACTCTAAAAATAAATGTTCTGCTTTTGCCAGCAAAGATCTTTGTAATGTATATTTATGTGTAAAAACCAAAGCAACAGAACCAGTTATTTCTCACCAGCACAAGGCTGAAAGGAAAAGTAACTATGACTGGATAGTTACCAGCTTTTAAGCCTGTACCCTTAATCTCCCTTCCTGGGCTTGCTTACCCACCCAGACAACTACCAACCATGTGACCTTAAGGAGAAGAAAAATGTTCTCCAAGGAAAGCACATATCTAGTCATATGGTCCTTGTCAAAGAAGTCACCTTCTCCCTGAAATCCTACCTTTTGTTCACCCATCAGGTATGACAAAAAAGGACCAGGTGCAGACTTGATTAATATGATGGGGACCATGAAAGCCCAGATTGGCAGATGAGTCCAGGATTACCAGACGCTTGCCTACAACTCCAGTTAAGCCAAAATATATTAATATAAATATGTTTTTTTTTGTTAATGCATGCTAAGAATTCAGTCCAAGACTTCTCTCTCTCTTTTTTTTTTTGGGAAGTCTTAGGATCAAATATAAAATGGTCATAGATGTGGAAAGCAATACCAGGACTCGAAAGTCAAGGAGGCAAACAAAACCATTCTTACAGATTCATAAATCATCCCAAAACAAACAACCATCTTGTTCTATCAGCTGCTTTTAAAATTTTGAATCAGCTTGCATTCACAAACAGACAGCCTTCTATTTATACTAGAAGGAGAAATAATCTTCTACGAGAATACATACAAGAAATAAACACAAAAGACTTTTAAGGCACATTAATGTAACCTCTGATCATGCCAGAATATATATAGTTTCTAAACCAACAAATGAATCCAAAAACTTTTGGTCTGAGTTTTGTCCACGATTCATCTTTACAGGGAGAAATAAGTCTTGGTCTATAACATACAACCTAGTCTTCTCTTATGCTTCATTTTGGTGTTCAAATACAAGCTTTCAACTCTTTTTATGATCTAATCTGATTTGCTTTTCAAACTGAAATACAATTGCATATTAAGATTTCTTTACAGCAAAGACCGAGGAACCAGGGGGTGAAGGGAGGTCACCGCCCCAACACCCCCCCCCCCAAATGGGCACCTTAATTAGTGGAATTTCTTAGCGCCCCCATCATTTTAGGAACTCTTTTGAAGATTTTCTATTTTGCTCCCATTTCTACTATTGCACCAACTCCCTCCTCTTACTTTCATATTTCCTCAATTTATGTCCTTAAAGTCTACCCATCCAAAGAAGAAAGGAACACTGTCCAATTGATTTATACCACGACTTCTCTATACTGATTTTAAAATTTAGCCCCTTCAAAGAAAATGCTTTCAAACAAGTTGTTCTGCAATGCATATTCATTTCTTCCCATTGACAGAATGCAAAAAGAGCAATTCAATACTCAAATACTAAATACTTCTAAAAAAAACACTTAATAAATTTAGCAAAAAAGATATCATAGGGAGTAAAATGAAAGGAAAAGCAACTTGACCAATTTCAAAGATCCCTACACAATATGTCCATTTAGCAAGTGCCTTCACAAAAAATATCCAACCAATACTAGAAGTACAGAATGCTATGTACCCTTAAACTATGTAAAATATCCTTACCTGCTCATTAAGGAAATGTGCAGAGACTGAGTTCAATGAATACGAACTTAACTTATAATCCCTCTGCATAACCTGCAGCAAAAGACATGGCACAAAAAATGACTTGAGGAAATCTCAGAGTGAAATATCTTATCACCATGACTGAATAAAGAAGACATTTAAAAAAAGAAATCCCCAAGAAAGCATAGGGGTAAATGCCTCATAAGCAAAACCTGAAGCAAGTCAAATTGAACTCTCCCTTCTATTGTAACTTCTTTACTTTCCCTGGTACCGTATTGTCTGCATTACCAAAAAATTACAATCAATCATTGTTGTTCACTTACTTACCTGACACAACAGGAAAATTTAAAACAGTAACATAATATATAAGTACCCAGACATCAGACAGTTCAAGGGACAAAATCCATTAAACTTTAAAACCTATTATGGACTCCCACATAAAATCTCATATGGTTCTCCAACTCCAAGATGATACTGATAACATTTTCCACAGATTAATAGGAGGCTTTGCAAATAAAATGAACTTTCCTTACTCTACTCATTCCAGCATATGAAAACTCAAATGCGTATATTTTAACAGCTTCAGTCCTGTCTTATTAAGCCTTTCAAGGCAAGCAACTATGGTGATTTGTCAATTATGGCTAACTCATGATTAATTTGACTTCATTGAGAATCAGCTACGTCCATTCAAGTGCATTCACTTAATGGCTTACTCCAGTAATGTGAACATTGGATTGTCTGATAACAAGAAACTTAGGCCCAGAAAAACTGGATGTCGCATATGTACAGAGATAGAAAGTTAACCGCTTCCAACAGCAAAGAATGGAGCCAATACCTACAAGATCCATTAAAGAGTTACTTTTCTATTCTGCTATGAAAATAGAAAAGTATAGCAGGAACCAAAGAAAAATAACCTTATCTTCAGGCAGATTTTGAATTGAAAGTTCAGTGATTTTGGTCCTGAATTTTCCTTGTATGTTGAAAAATGTGCCAGTTCAAACCTGTTATATTCTCCCAGGGAGCATCTGTTTCCTAGAATTCTTTCATAAGTGTGTCATAATCTGATTTTTTTTCTCTTTCTTTTTTCCCTTCTGGGTATCTTCTTTTTCCTGTATTTGACTTGCACATCCAAGAACATGAATTCCTTTTACACGTGACAGACCGGGCATCCACTCAATCAATGCAAATTAACTAGACACTAGTTTGAAAGAGGATAAACAACATTTTTCATGTAAGTTTTATAGCCTGAAATTATATGGAAGTGGTCTGTATGATGAAATAAAGAGACAAAAAGCTAAAACTATATTAAATGAGCATAGATAAGAAACAAGGGTGACTTATATCTCAAAGAAAAGGACTAAACAAGAGTAGGATAAAGCAAAGGCAGCACTCAAAGGTAACATAAAACACAGAGAAGACAAAAACACATGACCGTTGCATGTTCACTTTGCATATTAACATACATTAAAGATAAATGTGGTGCTTCACACATAAATGTTAAAGGGTGACGCCAACTATCTAAATGGGTCTTTTTAAGTGAAGTAATATTTTGTTCCCTTCCTCAATGTATGCTGTCTTCCATCTGTCTGACTCTTTTATCTCAGACAGCAGAGCTACTAGAGATGCAATGCACATAAACTGGATGAAATATGCTTGCAAGAAGCAGACCAAAATGAGGTTGCATTACAAAACCTTACGGAACGAGAAGCAAAGCAACAAGCAGCATGGATTACTATAGGTAACTGGATTTGCAGTCTTCTGCAACATCTCAATTATCTCTGTTAAGGGCAAATTGCGGATTTGGGCTTTACTTAGTTACCATATAACAAGAGTTATGGATATTTACCATTTCCAGATGACTGGGCTGTTGAAAAATTGGCCCGATCAATCCCATCTCCTAAACATTAAGTTCTGGTTTTAGTTAGCAATTTCTTCGTCCAGTTCTCTAATAAAGGCCTTGCAAGGAATATTAAATGTATATCCCAAAAACCACCGAATGACTGAAAAATCCAGTATTAGGAAGTGATTGAGCTTCTTCTACCTTCTGTTGCTTCCTTTATCATTCTTTCAGATGGTTCTTTTTCGTCGTAACTTCCTTCCTCTCACAAAATCTTTCAATTCTCCATATTTATTTGGCTATCTGTTCATCTATAGAAACTATAACATTTCAAAGGCAACAAGCAAGGAATTCAAATAATTTTCCAAGTCCAGAAAAGTCAACAGGGGCAGAGTCGTAAATAACCTAAACAACTAGGCGGGTTTTGTGTTCAACAGGTAGCTATCAGCTTTGACAATTAGGATAGATAAGGTAATTACTCAACAAGGTGGTGATAAAGACCAACAGAAAACGCACATCTTGTGTTGCAAAAGCAAAAGGACTTGTATAAAAAATAAAAATAAAAAAAGACATGAGAATCAGCAGCTAGATAAATATCCATGTGTCACTCTGTATCAGTATCACATCAAGTTCAATACGCCACTTAGATTCACCAGGTGTTTAGTTGCAAAATAAAAATTAATGACTAAAGAAAGAAAGAACAAATGCATTGCTTTGTTGATATAGTAGGATGGTGAGATTTGATGATCTTCATCAGAGCTTGCCAGGCAGAGAAAAGAAAGGTCAAAAATATAATTACCTTGAAGAAAATGTAGTATCTTTGACACGGACTTTGCTGTTTATGATCCGTCCAAGTAAAGGAAACTCTGTTATTCCTAGCACTTTAGCCCTCTAGACAACATCAAATGCACATCAAATACTTGAGATTGGAAAAGGCATTAACACATGGAAGGTTAATCATGAAAGGAATGATGAAAAGGTTCCTCTACCTCAATAAGATAGGGCAGATCGAACTTGCAGATGTTATACCCAATTATAATGTCAGGGTCCACTTCACGGATAAAATCCTAAAATGTTAAAAAGAAAAAGATAAAGCTGAAATAAAAGCACCAAAGCAGAGAAAAAAATCACATTGCCCAAAGAATGCTGCCATTAGTTTTTCAATCCTGAACTTTGCCTTTTCCTATCAAAGACTTGGCATGCTTCTGATAAGCCGCTATTAGTAATAAGAGAAATTTGTAGATTGTATCCTGTAAATGCAAAATTTGTATAATTTCTCCTGTGAATGCAGAATAAAAATGCATCTTTCCAAGTGAAATCTTTGGAACTCATAAGTACGCAACATTTCCACCACTGCACCATCACAACCAACAAAAATTTCACCAAGGAAGATAAAAGGTCTCTTAAACTACTAAGCATTTGCAGACAGAAGCTCATTTTAACAAAAAAATTAGTGGTATATGTGTATCAAGTGGCTATTTGTAAAGATTTATTGGTCCAGTACCTTTTGGATTTACTCTAACTTCTTTCTTTTCACTAGAAAATACAATTCATTTAGAACAATATATGACATTGCCACAAACAACCCATTCCATACCACCCAAGAAAGAAAGGTGCTAACTATGACTAATCAAAATCAACAATGAAGCTTCTATGTTGAGCATATTACCCGCCAAGCAAGTAAGACCTCTTTCTCGGTGTCAAAGGACATAACATCAACGCCAGCAATAGGTGAGCACGACTTAAGCGTCATTACATTACGAACAAATGGCTGATCCTGTCCCTGCAATGTAACTACATTGGCCACCTGAAATGCAAGAAGAGAATGTCATTCTGAAAAAGCTTTAAGGCATAAAGTATTCTCTACCCATCAGGGGATGAGAACAATCTAACCTGGATAACAGGATCATGGATGGGCTCAGGGAAAAGACCTTTACGACCTGCACACTCTATGTCAAAACTTAAAATGCGAAAGGGAGCCATCTTTGAGAATTCTCCTTCAGGAACATGGCTAACTAAGTCTGTGTAACTAAGACCAATCGTTAAGGAAATATTTGTTCTAGAAAATGCACAATTCAATATAATTCTGCCAAGAAGAGATCTGATTTCAACACCATAGAAGATTGTCTTTTACATGTATTCTAATAGCATTTTAGAGTCAGGATACAGACAGTCAAACTCCAACTGGCAGTAGGACAGGTTTTTCGCTTTCTTTATATATTTTCCTACTGGCACTTCAATCCAATTCCCACCAACAATATTGCAATCAATCATGAACCGCAGAGCAAACAGAATATTACTCTCATACGTCATAAAGCTCTTCAAGCCAAGCCCATCAATTTGTATGCCTCTGTCCAGGATACCTAATAAGTTTTGTCATGTTAGATGGAAACAAACAAAACAACAGTAAAATCATATATCAGGACCAAAAAAAAAAATCATCTAATTACACTACTACACTGCTACACGTCCAGTCTACACTGCTATACGTCCAGTCTACACTGTAACCCTCATTTCCTTCATCTTCCAGGGTAGGTGGATGCAGAGCATATACATTTGTGGCTAATCTACACTTGAAGAGTCTTTTTACCAGGCACATTTGTAAACTTACGGACCAATTAATGCAGCATGTAAAAAGTCATCTCTGATAACAAAGACATAACAGCTAAAATAGGCCACGGCAGATTTTTCCACTTCAGCAAAAGGATAAACCATCAATCTGATGGCCCAGAAACCATGAATGCTTTGTACAGAAATTCACATTGAACAATTCATTGCAGTGATAAGCCTGGTAACAGTGTAACAAATTCTAACCACGACAGCTGGTAACCATTGTTGGCAATGCCACTACTATCTTGAGGAAAGGCTGAGAATTCTGCTGTTGATAATACATTATGCTTCTTCTCTGAACCAATTCAACCCGCCGCACAAAATAAGGAACATTGCTATTCCTGTTCACATCTCTCATCCTTCCCTGCACCAATAAGCAAGGAATGAAAAGAGAGAGAGAGAGAGAGAGAGAGGGTTGAAAATTATTTTCGTGACCAAATGGGACAGTAATTTTAGGATAAAATGGATGGACAGGAGATTCAATATTTTGGGTGACTTTATGTTCTAAGAAAACAGGATGCCACAAACGTGCACATATGTAGACTGCAAGGAATGAGGCACCTCAAGAATTTGATGAAGATAAATACAGGGTGGACATATGTAAAATGAATTGAAAGAGTACCTACCTCGAGAATTTGATGAAAACGCGAAATGTCATCAGGACCCATTCCTGGAGGGCAGCTGATGTAGAAATAAGGTTCAAACCCATGTACGTGACAGCAAACACTATGTCCTGGCCAACAACCGAGACAGCTTGCTTAATACTTGTATGATAACTTTCAATGCAAAAAATGAAGAAAATAAATAAACACAAATAAATAGGACTACTGCTTATAACTACTTTATATGTACCAATTTATTTAACCTTTATAAAATTATGCGAACATGAATAAGCATAATCTGCATTTTCTTCATTACCATCAAACACTAAATTCACAAGCGCAACATCCTAATTCCAGTATATTCATATTTATCAAAACATAGCAACATCTAACACGAAGCATAAACTTGAAAGACTGAATTAACAAAAGTTAAACTTCCAAACCTATCCAATCCATAAAGGAGCCCTATTTCGATTTTCAGTTGCACAAATTCTAGTTCAAAAAATATCACTGAACAATTTATTGATGTCTTGAAGTACCACTTTTTGTGGCCACAGATGTGAAGAGAAAAGATCATCAGTTTTTCCTTATGTGTGGAAATAGCTTACTTATTGGGACAATAAGCCATATGTGTGTATAGAAAGAGAGAGAGAGAGAAACTGTCAAACTTTCCAAAGACACAACCAAGCATGAAATTTACCAAAAACTAACTACAAAACTTATGCAGAATCAGTTGGTCAATTTCAATCCCGTTTAACTAATTGAAACAGAACCCAACAGACCAATCAACTCAACCCCCCCCCCCCCCAAAAAAAAGACATACTAGAATGGTACTACTCCAGTTCAGCAGTTAAAGAAAAACATTAACTATTTTAATTACAATGCTATTACTCATATTTTCTGTAAGAACTTCAATAGACCACAAATTCAGCTCCATATAGTCAGTACCAGACCCCATATTAGTCCAAAATAAATGTAGAAATACTCGAATACATACGCACCTTCTTTGGTGACACCAAAGATTCTCAAAATAGGAGCAACACCAGAAGACTTAGGCAGCAATTCTTTATGACTCTCGCCAATCACATAGTCAATTTCCAGCTGTTGAAATACTACTCAAAGAAAAAAAACAAAATTAACCACAAGTTTCAAAGAACCATTAAATTTCACATTTTTAACAAACCCTAAACTTCAGTATTATAATCCATATTAGGCTAAAATACAGCAATGGCAACTTCAGTAATAACTAAGTCAAAATGGTAATTAAACAACATACCGATGCTCTGAGACTGTGAGGTGTAAAGTTGAGAAAGCGGAGGCCGCTTCCATTTTTGCAGCCGCTCCTCGGCTTCACGCAGGGCTTGGGTGTCTTCTTTGTTCAGGGGAAGTGGGGTTTCGTCGAGGTAATAGTTGTCCTCGTCTCCCTCGTCGTCTTCCATCGCAGCATGGTGCTTCTGCTGCGGATGTTGCGAAGGCGCCGGCGGCGGAGGCCGTTTTCTGCTGTTGCCGGTGTTGCTCATATCGCCGGAGTTAGGAGAAGCCAACGGGGGAGGAGAGAGAGGGTTTTGGTGGAGCGTGGGAAGTCGGGTTCCCGCCAAATTGTTGTAGTTGGGTTTTTTAAGGGTTTAATTTCACGGGATTATTGGACGGTAAAAACAAATCAGAACGGATCCCTGAAATTGGATTCGGATCTGGACCGGTTGTCCAACCGGGAGGACCAGGCAGATACAGTTGGTTTATATTCAATTAGGTACGGTTGGTTAAGTATAACATCGGTTGTAAACGAATCAGACTGCATACGAATCGATTCAATCAAAGTTTGACTCGAGTTTGGTCAATTGTCATAATTCCAAATATATTGGATAATTCATATCTTTAGTTGTTAATATTATAGTTTAGTGGAGTTTGAATTGGTTAGCAAGGATAAACATGTATATATACTTATAAATTGTTGAAAGCTATTGAGTAATATTAGAATTTCAAATCAATTTCTCTCAGGCGACGCCAAAATTTCAGAGCAACTCAAGATTTTCCAAGATATTCCTGAACAACACTTAACCCTCATGGCTTTTAACAGTTCAAGGGACTTTTATGGAACAATCGAGAGTTTACTCTTTCATAAGAATCATTGCCTGTGTAAAGAGAATAAGAATGAGTTTAGCCTATCATGGTTTCTTAGTAAAATTCTGATATTCAAACTTTTCTGCCTTTCTTTCATTTCATTCAAGGATTTATACATCAGAAAGATAGCTCTTTTTTAATAGTAGAACGACTCTTTGGAATATTAATGAGCTTTCAAACAACCAAGCGACTCTTTAAACAGTAAAACAACTATTTTGAATATTAAAATACAAACGACTTTTCAAACAACCAAATAACTTTTTAAGCAGTAAAATGACTCTTCCGAATATTAAAATACAAACGACTTTTCTATGGGATCCATTGAATCTTCTTTCAGACATGAGTAGGATAGTAGATATCCTCATCTGGTGTGTCTGATGGAGTGCTATCAGGATCAGTAATGTTGTACATCTCAATGTGATCCATGTGTCTTCTTTTATTCTGTCTTTTGTTGAGATATCTTTGCTTTGTTGTCCTTCCTTTGAATTTTGACGATTGTGCAGAAGAACTTGCTCCTTGGTCATACGGATCTTGTGAGTCTTGCATAGCACTATCATTTATCATTTTCAGATAATTTTTCTTGGCTTTTTCAATTGTATTCCAATGGGGATGAATGGTACGATAATTCCAAGGACCATAATGTCCTGTCCAAATTTCTTGTGGAATGGATTGGTTTTGTTGGAATATGTACCTTTAGGCTTCTTCATGCTCTTCATCAAGGTCTAAAATAGTATGGAAAAATTCCTATAGATAACTGCACTTGAAAGAGTTTGGAGGAGAAACAGCATTAAAATAAAATGAAGTTGATTTCCGAAGAGGTTAGGAGATAATGATTTTGTCTGTAAATATCAAATCCAAGAATGATATCTTTCCCTGTGAAATTTGCTCCCAAAATTCGAGTTTGAATTTGACAATATGGGAGTACTTTGATGATAATGGGGTTTTTTGTTCCAAACCTTGTTTGGAAAATTTCCCCATCAGCCACTTTGAAATCATGGATTTATTTAATCCAATATGAATCAGGTAAAATATCCTTTTTCAGAATGGATATGGTAGCACTTGAATCAAAGAAAGCAATGACTGGAATAGGTTTAGAGTACTTATCCATTAAAATATGAACTAATGTTTGGGGATAAGTATCTGTTGATTTTAGAGGTTTGATGGAAAAAATTTCTTCTGGTACCTACAATGCCAAAAGAGTACTATCAGTAACATCTTCTTGTTCAGAAAACTCAAATTCTAAACTAGAAAAATGAATTTGAAATTCATTCTGAATTTCTGAAATTAATTTTACTCCCTTTTGATTTTGAGGACAATATTTTGCAAAATGTCCTGATATTCCACAAATGAAACATTTGCTTCCTTTCTTGCCTCTAAACTTTTTTTCTTTCCTTTAGAAGTATTCCACCTTTTCCTGAAAGATCTTCTTGGGTAACTTTTGTTAAAACCTTTGAACCTTTTGAACTTTTTCTTTCTTCTGTAGCTTGAAGGACTGCAAGCTTGGCATTTTCCTTTTGTTATCAGCTCAGATTTTTTACAGGCTTGGTCTAAACAGACATCTCCCTTGAGATATTTTCGAATAATTTTTCGTTTGTTGCACAAATTATTCAAGGAAAGAAAGACTGCTTGTTTGATCTGACCTGTAGAAAGATTTAAAATAGAACCATATTTATTATAGATATACATTTCAACACCATCAGTAAGAGATTTAGGTAGAGAACTTATAAATGCTTGTTTCAAGTTAATATCAACACCTAGAGTAAAAAACAATTGAATCATTTTTTTGAAATATTTATTAAGATCTTTTCAATCATAAGAAAGACATTCATTTGAAAAAATTCTTTTCTTTTTGTTCCTTTACTCTCTTTTACATCTCCAATGAACATGAAGAGCAAGATATTAATATTTTCAAAAAATTCTTGTCTAGTTAGGAAAAACATTTTATCTTGTTCTCCTAAACTTGCCTACCAGTCTTTGAGGATTCCTGAAAATTGAGCAGTGAAGTCAGATAAAATTTCAAAATGAGATTCTTCAGTAATATTTTGGATAATCATCTAAGCATGAAAATTCTGAAATTTTTCTTCCCACTTTGATGAAGGTACATCATCAATTGTAAAGATCTGAGTTCCTTTCATTTTTGATGATGTTTTCTTCTAACTACTGGACGTTTCACCAATTTCTTCCTCTTCATCAGGATGAACAACTTTGACTTTGTTGCCATATTCAGTTCGGGGTTTTGAGATTTCATCAAAATTTTCTTCTCCAGTAAATTCTTCAATAGAATCTTCAAGGCTTGAATTTTCTTCAATACTTTCAGTACTATTTCCCTTGGTTGATTCTGAGTCTGAATCTTTATCCTTTCTTCTTAACTTTTCTCATATTTCTCTCTTAGTTTTCAATTCTGTTCTTAGGAATTATCCCGAATTACAGAGCATTCAAGCCTACACGATTTTGGTGTCCACGGCAGAAGGTTTGCAATTTACAATAATAAAAGAAACTGGGATTCTACCAGTAGAAACAGATGCGAAGGAGGAGGCCATATATGAACTTCTAGTGTAGTACTTCAAGAATCAAGATCTACAATTGCAAAAACTAATGTGCAGTTGCCAGGAATTCCACCAAAACCTTAGCGAAGATCTTCATAAAAGTTTTCAAGAAAACAATAAGAAATTGGATGCCTTAATGGAAAGATTAGACCAAAAGTTTGATCTGTTGATTCAAGCCTTCAATGGTGGAAAAAGGGTTCTAACGGAAGAATGCTTTGATAGTGATCGAAGATTTGTTGTGGAGGAACAACACTTGTTTGATTAAAGCAATTCCAAGAATCAAGTTTCTCATTTTAAGAAGGTGAATCTTGAGGAAGAGTCGAACAAGGAAGAAATAGGCAACATTTTACTACGAAATGTTTCAATCAGTGATTTGATTATGATTTCTATAGAAAATTCTGGGGAAAGGATGAGAAAATGTGACGAAATCATATTAAATTGTCAATTGATGAATGATACGAAGAATGAAACTCATGGAATTTGTATACAAGAGAATGTTGATATTGAGTCCCATGACCTGCAATTGATGAAAGGAAATAATAATATGTCTAAATCTTTTGAGGCGCGTCATGAATTAGAAAGAGAAACATTGCAAGATAAAGCTGATGAGCCTGGTATACAGCAGCAATGAGCTATTCTTGAAAAGAATTAGAAAGGGGTTGAAGAATTCAGATTATTGATATTGTTAGGAACTCTTAGATTAATTGTAGATTATGTAATTAGTGTCTTGAAGGCAGACACCAAATTGTGTTACACTTCTTGAAGCGGGGAAACCTCATGGAGGTTTTTGTAGTTGTTTTTCTTCAAGAGCATTTCACTGGAATCATCGGTAATAGGAGTGTCAATAGGGCCGGACCAGCCCGAACCCGATCCGTTCGGCCCTATAAAAAGCCCAATGAGCCTACAATATCAGTGAGTCGGGCTGAGCTTGGGCCTCAAAACTAGGCTCATATTAAATATGAGCCGAGCTTGGGTTTTATTAGGTCAAGCCCAATAGGCCCGGCCCTATATATAATATAATATAGGTAATATTTATAATATTTATATTTTGGTAATATAATTATATATATAGGTATTATATACAATATTTATGTTTTAGTTGTAGAAAATCAAAAAAAACATTAGTTTTTGTTAAAAAAAAGAAAAGAAAAAGTGGATGCCATCATGAGCCATGAGCCATCCTTTTGACCACAGAAGAGCAACTTGAGCAGGTGAGCAACGACAGGAGTAAGAGGAAAAACAAGGAAAGAGACAATGGCTAAAAGAAGAAAAAGAGAAAAGGGAGAGAAGAAAAGAAGAAGAAATGAGAAGAAAAAGAAAGGGGGAAAAGAGAAGAGAGAAAGGGGGGATCTGAGAAAAAAAAAGAGAAGAGAGGGAGGCAACGAAAGAGAGAAGGAAAAACATAGAAGAAAGAAAGAGCAGAAAAAGACAGAAGACACAGGAAGAAAAAAAAAGCTCTCGCTCTCTAGTCTCCACTCCGTCTCTCAATCTTCTCCTGTTTTTCAATTTTCCTTTTTTTGGCATTAGATGTCAGATGCAAACAATGAAGACATTGTTATTACAATCACAGATGTTGAAGCAACAAAAACTGCAGCTGAACAAGAACCTGAAGGAGAAGAAACAAATAAAGGTGAAAAGAGGAAAAAAGAAATGAATGTGAGGTCCAAAGTTTGGCTCCATTTCACCAAGATTTCACCAAAGGAAGAGGAATGTACTTGCAATTATTGCAAGAAAGTTTTCTCCTGCTGTAGCAAAGGATGAACAACTTATTTGCATCGACATATATTTAGGGGCATATGTGTAGCCTACAAAAGAGCCATGGGTGGACAATCGTCAAAAGGGCAAACACTTCTTAGTTTCTCCAAAGGTAATTCAGATCAAGTTAATAACTCTGTTTGAAAATTCGATCAAGAGAGTAGTCGAAAAGATCTAACAGAGCTTATAATTAATCGAGAGCTGCCATTCAATTTCGTTGAAGATAAATCATTTTAGAAGTATGCTCTGAGTCTTAATCCGAAGGTTAAATTTGTGTCTAGAAACACAATGAAAAGTGACTGTATGAAAATATATGAATTTGAAAAAAATAAATTGAAGGAAATTTTTTTGCAATCCAAACCAAGAGTATGTTTGACAACAGATACTTAGACATCTAAAACGGATCTCCCTTTCATGGCATTGACTGCTCATTTCATAGATAATCATTGAAAATTGCATAAAAAAATTATCAATTTTGTCTTGGTTCCAATGAAGATATCCGGGGAGAATCTATCTGATATAATTATTAATTGCTTGTTAGAGTGGAATATTGATAAGATATGCACCATAACTATGGATAATGCTTCAACTAATGATGTTGTTGCTAGATGCTTGCAAGAGCATTATTCATTTAGAGGTGTATTATTGGTAAATGGGAGCAATATTCAAGTTCGTTGTTGGAATCATGTTCTTAATTTGATTGTTCAAGAAGGATTGGATGAGATTAATGATTGTATTCATATGGTTAGGAATGCAGTTAAATATGTTAGAGGATCTGCTAAGAGAAAACTTGAGTTTCTACACTATGCTGACCAGGAATGTATTTCTAGAGGCAAAATGTTATCTCTAGATATATGTACAAGGTGGAACTCAACATATTTAATGCTTGAATCTGCATTACATTATAGGAGAGCTTATGATCGTATGAAAACTCGTGATTTGAACTTCAAGGATCCTCCATTGGCTGATGATTGGGAAAAAGCTCGGATTGTTCATGATTTTCTAGAAACTTTTTATACTGTCACAAAAATTTTCTCTGGCAGCAAATATTGCACAGCTAATGTGTTTCTTCGTGTAATCTACCATGTGTTCATGTTATTAAGGGAAACTTCTATAGAGAACAGTCCACTTCTTGGAAGCATGGCATCGAACATGTTGGTGAAAATTGAGAAATATTGGTTAGAAAAAGAGCCAAATATCTTGCTATCTGTTGCTTTTGTTTTAGATCCCAGGTTTAAAATGAGAAAATTGAAGACCATCTTTAGCAAGATTTATGAGAGCTATTTAGCACCATATATGTTAGATCGTGTTCACACAACACTTCAGGATCTTTTCATCGAGTATGTAAAGGTTTATGAAGTGAGTTGTTAGTAGGATATAACTTCACAAAACGAAAAAACTATAGGGACAGGCAACAACACTTCTTCCACAGTAAAGAAGAATTACATGGATGATTTTTATAGTTTTGACGAGGAAGAATATAGCACTTGTAACAAGACAGAGTTGGACTCTTATTTGGAGGAAAAGATATATCCAAGCAAGGCCGATGAAGAAAAATCATTTGATGTATTGGATTATTGGAGAACTAATGCAGCCAAATTTCCAATATTGTCCATGATGACAAGAAACATTTTAGCTATTCATGTTTCTTCTGTTGCATCTGAGAGTGCTTTCAGTACAAGGGGATGTGTTTTGAACAAGTTTCGTAGCTCATTGTTATCCTCCACTGTTGAAGCATTAATTTGTACTCAAGATTGGATTAAAGATGCACCTAAGGAAATTAATTTTGAACAAGAATTTGATCTTGATTTTACTGGTTAGTAGCAATATTTAAAAATTTTCATTAATTATTTGATTTCTTGTTGATATTTAGACTAACAAGTAGTGTTTATTCTACCAGCTCCTCTTCCGTCCAAGAGTTAAAATCAACTCCTCTACCGGTTTTTTTGAGAGCAATATTGGTAATGTATATCTAAAACTTTAACTTTTTTTATTGGTTGAGTAAATTTTTATATGAGTTTGGATTCAACCCGAATATTATGTGAGTCGAGCATGAGTTTGTGAGTCGAGCATGAGTTTCACATTTATTAACCCGAAACCCGAAGATGTTATAAATTAAATGAGCTGAGTTTGGGCTTATAAAAACCCGACTCATTAGGCCCGATTGACAGACAGAGGTAAGGAGTCCAAAGTTGTGATTAAACCATGGGTTGAAGTTATTACTGGGTTCAAAGGTGGCACTCTTACAAGAAGTATTAATCAAAGTCCAAATCAAAATTATAGAATAGTCACTTGGGTAAAATTGAATGTTGGTTGCATGTCTCTCCTTGAAGATATTGCTGATGATCAAGATTCATCATTTGCTACTGAATCAAATACACGTGTCATTCTTGTTTTTGATGGCCTTAGTGGTTACCAAGCTGGTGTGGATGTAGAAATGATTAAATTAGTGGTTCATTAGTTCCAGAGAAATCAATCTTAATTCAAGGAGGAATGTGATTGCAGAATCTGAAATTTTTATGAAGGCATCCGTGCGACACTCCTGGACTCTTCGAGGAAGAAAAAATCACTTTGCAGGAGCTATTGACAGCTACTAAGGTGAAGATATTCTTTGATTTTTGGTATACCAAGATCAAACATCCATTTGTGGAGTTGAAATGTGTAACATCTTCTAAGAGCTTGATGACAATAGAAGATTATTTTTCCCTTTTGCTTGGCTTCTTTGATATGTTCAAAAAGGTATTTGATTCAATGTTGAAGCCAAGTAAGTTACCGGCGGACTTGGTAATTGTTGAGCAGCTTCTTACAATAATTAACCAGTATATTAGTAGACCCTAGATTGAGTGTGCGTCTACATTTAAGGGTGGCACTGGTAGTTTGAGGGAATTGTTACATTCAAGAGTTTCACATTTACTCTTTAAGAAATATGTGCATAACTTAGAAAACTTGAAGCTCAAAATTCAGAAATTGACTAGTATTAGGAATTGGCTACAACCGTTTGTTGCAAAAGGAGTTGTTCCAACTTAGAAAACAGCATTTCATAGAGTTTTGGAAGGGTGAGATCAAATAAATTCCCTTGTTGCACCGTCTTTGAGTAGCACATTGCCATTGGGAAAGCAACCAATATTAGAAGATTATGAAGCTGCATTTGATTGTCTGATGTTGACCAAAATAGTTCACAAGATTTCTGTGAATGTTGCATTTCTCCAGTTTTCAGCATTGTTTTGAAAATCAGATCGGATCGGCCAGTTCGATCCGTTACACCGCGAACTATTCATAATTCTGGTTTGGTTCATATTTTGGATTGATTGGATATAAAAATTGGTAAAAAACAATTCAAACCATACGAACCGGATTGAACCGTTGAATTGGTGATTTTTTTGTTTTTTTCTATTGAATTGAAAAAAAAATAGGTTTTCCTTAATCCCAATGACTAATTATTATACGCCACATCTACTCACTTTTTTCTCATTTTTTGCCTCTTATCAAATTTGCATTTCTATTTTCTATTTTCCTGATTTTTTTCAAACTCCAAACTTTTTTTTAAGTTGTAATATCTAAATCCAAAAAATGTAAATTAAAATTTAAACTCACAGTGTTTAATTCCCATAGATGTGAATTTTGTATAATTTCAGAATATTGTGGTATTTTTGGGTTGGATATAAGATTATTTATTTGGTAGATAATATTGAGATTGAAATGTAATTTATTTGTTTCAACTAATAATTTTAAAAATATATTTGTGAAAATCCAAGTTCTTTCAAAATATTAAACTTTTCAGCATATAAAATCTTAAATTAGTCCAGTGCATGTCTTACTTTGTGCATATATATTTATATAAATTATTTTTTAAAAAATTCATTGAACCAAGGTTGAACTGGTCCGACCGATTAAATCTCGACTCAAATACCTTGCCGATTCAATTAACGGTTCGAGTTTCAAAACATTGGTTTTAGTTTCAAAGCTCAATCCTTGAGGACAAGCATTCTAAGAGGGGAGTATTGTCATGACCCCAAATGTATTGGATAATCCATATCTTTAATTGTTAATATTGTAGTTTAGTGGAGGGTTTTGGATTGGTTAAGAAGGATAAACGTGTATTTATACTTCTAAATAGTTGGAAGTTATTGAGCAATATCAGAATTTTCAAGTCAATTCTTTCTAATTTCTAGTTCATCTGTTTATTTCTCTCTCTCTCTCTCTCTCTCATCTTTCCTGCGTTCTTCCTTTTTCTTCTTCCTTTTCAACTTGTCTTTCTCATATCTTCTTCTTGATGATCGATTCTTGACATCAACATTGAGTTCAAACCAATCAAATCGAGTTATCAAATATATAGCAAGTATAAAAAAACTAAACTCGTTAGTTCACGAGTTGGCTCAAACACACACACACATATATATTATTTAAATAATAAAATTACATATATTTTATTCATTTTTAAAAATAAAATAAGTATTTTTTATTTTTTAAAATTGAATAGACTTAAACTCAAGTTTGACTAGGCTCGAATTTGAGGTAGAGGTCGAACTCATGTTTTACATTGAAAGTTTGCCAAGTTCGAATTTGATAAAATTGAGTTGGTTGATTTGGTGGTTGAATCGACATTTAATTGAGTGGGTAGCTAAATTTACTTTACCCATGTTTCCAAATATTTAAGATAGGGCTAGCTAAATTTATGTTAATGATATTTTAACACCATGCCTAGTTTATATTGTAATATAAAAAAATATGTGTACAAGCAGCAAATAGTTGTGTTTATACATATTTTTTTGTTAGGTCTGTCTAATTGGTGCTTTAGGCAATCGTTAAAATATATTTTAAGTGTCATATTTTTTTTGGAAATGTAAGATTAATAAGGGAAAGAAAATAAATATAAAGGAGGATGGGAGGGTAGATAATATTAAAAAGGGAAAATATATAAATAAAAGAGAAGATAATAATTGTTAGTATGTATATATATATATATATATATATATATAATAGGTTAGGCGAATCTTAATTGTGTTAACGAGTGGCCTATGGACACATATTAGAAAAATTCATTTTTGTTTATGAACAATTTTCTTGTATTATAAAAGTATTACACCTTCTGCAAACGAAACAGGCATGTATACAATGAGTTTGTTTGGATAGGAAGATTTGCAAACAAAATTTCAAATTTTTTTCTACTTACATCATAAATACAATTTCTAACTACCTTTTTATCTCACGTACATCACATCACAAAAAGTGCTACAGTAATTATCTCAAATAAATATTTCAAATAACCTCCTATCCAAATATTTCAAATAATTTTCATGCTTTTACATAATTGGAATATTACTCGAAGTACTTTGGCACTTTTACACAATTGAAAAATTCAAATATTAAGAGTTTTTTTTTAAAGAAAATGTATTAAGAGTTTATATATTTCCCAAATAATCTGGCAAAACCTAGGGTGTCACTCTAACGTACAGAATTTATAACAGACAAGAAGATGCCTTGTCTTGAGCGAGAGGCCAATAGTGAAGACTCGTGCCTCCTCCTTGTCCGTTGAGTTGAAAAAACAGAGCAAAGCCACAAGTTTTCGTTTTCTGCAGGTGTGGTTTTCATCAGCTGTGAAGAAAGAATCAGGCAGCAAAAACGACAACGTCAAGCTCTCCCCTTATCAACGTAAATCCACCATCCCTTTACTGCTCCTTTGCTCTCCCTTCAGCTGGTTGATTTAGTTCTTCAAGTCTGGGATGCGAATTCCTTTAGCCATTTGTTGCGTGCCAGATGTTCGACGAAATGCTCATGTGAAGTTGGATTATATTTACACAACATTTTTGGTGCGGCTACCTACCCTTTAGGTTGCTTGGAGGGAGGTGAAAAAAACTCTGGTTATTGAATATTAAATCCATAAGCTGCTTATCACAGTAGTGAATGCAAGAACATGTATTGTGAACCAATGAAATAGTAAGAAGTTTTGAAGTCATGAAGATTCTTTTTGTATTTTGGGTTTTCTGTTTCGGTAGTTGTGGGGGAGGGAGAGGGGATAGGGTTGCTCTGTCTTCAGATTTTGTAAAGAAGAGCTTGTACAAGATTCAGTTACCACATAGTCCACATAACTTTGACCCTCTTCCCTGCCCCATCTGCCAATGCGATGAAAATTAAGAATCAAGTTCAGATGAAGCCACACTAAACACTACGATTATCACATTCCACTCCTATGGGTTGAGATAAAGTATATGCAACTGTTTTTTCTTCCTAAGTGCATAATGTACATTCAGTTGAATGAACGTGGAGAGGTTAAATCTAGTTACCTGCTAATAATTGGGGTTTTCTTTAATAGCTTGGAAATTATTGCTTCAGTGTTGACTATTCAAGTTTAATCTTCGTCCTTTCTGTCATACCACTAGAAAGTTGGACTTGTTCGCTTCCTACATTAGGCACTTTAGGTATCAGATTTAACTTTCTGTGATCAGAGTCCAAGTAATGTTGGTTAACAGATTAGTTTGGAAATCTCAAGGGCGTTATAAAAGAAAGGGCAAGCAAGCGAGAAACTTCCATAAAGATAAATTTATTAAACTTCTTGGTGCTTTAAGATTTTAAGTGGATTAATGATGTAAGATTACTTTGAAGTTTATGGTTCCTATACTTGGGAATGTTATCAGATGAGGCAAATTTTTCTACAATTAATCATCTTAAACACTCTTTTCTTGTTTGTTTCTCTTTAGTTATCCATGATTCAGGAGGAGCACTGTAGGGTGTGTTGACAAATGATCCATGGTCTTTTTTTTTTTTTAAATGTCACCTTGTAGATAATCTAAACATGTGGAAGGTTTTGTTATTAATTCATCTATATGATCAAAATTCATGTGCCTCTTTGGTGATGTCACTTTTATTCGTGGCATAGGTGCATCAAAGGGCTGGCTTTGGTCCAAAGGAATGGTGAAGTATTCTGGACATACACTAATTTCTTCTCTTACTCCTTTTTGTTGTGTCCTGAAAAACCATGGCAGATTGTCATCAAGTCTGTTTTATGGAAGTTCAACAAAGTCAAGGGTGTACCATTACTGTAAGAGGAGCCACTTACATACTGAAACTATAATGGTTTCTCTGCGTTATCACCCTTCTTGGTTCAGGTGACTCCTTGATATTCTGATCAGTTTATTTGACTGTAGCATGACTTTGTTATTTTCCTCAGCATGACTTGTCTTTTGTTTAGTGTCTTCTTGTCAAGAAATTTCTTCGCCTTGCTAATAGAGGTTGAATTTTCAGTGTGGCACCAATGATGGATTGGACAGATAATCACTTTAGGACTTTAGCACGGCTCATCTCAAAACATGCATGGTTATACACAGAAATGATTGCTGCAGAGACAATTGTCTTTCAGAAAGGAGATTTGGTAAGTCTTCAGGAGATTTTCTTCTTGATGAGCAATGGGTGGAAAAAAAGGTAACCAGAA
This sequence comes from Coffea eugenioides, assembly GCF_003713205.1. Classification (NCBI taxonomy): domain Eukaryota; kingdom Viridiplantae; phylum Streptophyta; class Magnoliopsida; order Gentianales; family Rubiaceae; genus Coffea; species Coffea eugenioides. The sequence continues at coordinate 14,432,858 of NC_040041.1, forward strand.
TGTCATCACATGGAGATGTAGAAAAAAGAAAAAAATCTTACCGTCAAGCATTCTGATCATTGAAACTGGGGAGATATGATTGTGTGTAATATTCATGTTTGCTACTGTTATGCTGGTGATTATCTTAGAAATTTTTTGGTTCCTGAGGCATAGGCAGATTTATGATTAAATTATCTCAGAATCTTCATTTCTTTTGTACCTCGTGCCAGATATAATGTTCTTTTGTATCTTTTGTGATCAACTGTCTATGCATATAAAATACTGTATAATATTTTTTTTCCAGAACCAGCACTTCAGTTTCAATCTGTAAATGCAGTTTAAGTGGAAAAAGAGGTCTATTGTGCCAAATTAGCATTTGGCGAGTCTAGTAAGGAATTTCCAGAGACATCTCATACTGACTATTTTTCTGGGATTTTCAGAACCGATTCTTGGCATATGGTCCAGAGCAACATCCAATAGTACTTCAGATTGGGGGAAGTAATTTGGATAACCTCGCAAAAGCAACTCAACTTGCAGATCCCTATGGCTACGATGAAATCAATTTCAAGTTTGTTTTTTTTGTCTTGTATGCAGAAGCTCTTGATTTTTGCTGCCTTTTGAATTTGAACTAAACCACTTCTATTCAACAGTTGTGGTTGTCCTAGCCCAAGGGTAGCTGGACATGGCTGTTTTGGCGTGCGTCTTATGCTGGATCCAAAGGTCTTTTACTGGTTGATTAAATATAAGTTAGTTTTGTTCATGTGAATATGGTCTGAAGAGACAAATTTGTTTTTACAAGGGAAGTTTGTTGCTGAGGCCATGTCAGTTATAGCTGCAAACACTGATGTACCTGTGAGTGTCAAATGCCGAATCGGTGTTGATGACCATGACTCATATAATGAGCTCTGTAAGTTGACTTAAGCAAAAGATTTTTGCAGTTCACATGCTGAAATTAATTATAAAAAGTCTCACTTCTTAGAAATGAGGACACATCTTTTGTTATAAGAAATGTTGGCTTTCTTAAAATCGTTGGACCAAAGTTTGGATCACTCAATCTCCTCACTATACTGTTAATTGTTGTTTAATCATTTCTGTTTCTATATAATTTTCTTAGTTTTTGTTTTTTTTTTTTGGGATGGATTGTATTGTTTAAGAACCAGTAAGGATGATTTTATACTCTTTATCCAGTGTTGCTCTCTTCATTGCCACTGTAAACCATCACCGAATACATATTCTATCTGATTACGGGATGTAAATGGATTTCTAAGATACTCTCACTTTCTCAAGTAACATAGTGTTCATCAATCTTTGGTATGGTTTAAGCTTAATACCATTTAAAGCCTCTCCAAGCTAACTCCTTATTATAATAGTGGTACTCAACTGGATCAGATAAGGCTTTGGTTTTTTAAATTAAGGAGGTTTGAGGAGGAAGACCTTCCAAAATTTTTCAACATTTGCTTTTTAAGGCTAGTTTCATAAATACAAACTTTTTTCTGCTTTTCTTGCATTGCTAGTTCCCATAGACTTGCATGCTCACTCTTGCTTGAAGGTTTCATATACTTGATCTGTGTCGGAAGGATAAATTTTAGTGTATTGTGTCTATGTCGCATGGAACTGTTTTGCATGATTCCCTTGCAATTTCTATTGTCTTTGGGTTTATAATTGTTACTTTTGGTATCATTAATGCAATAAATCATAAACTTCGAGAGAGAAGACATAACTTTCAATCAACATAAGAGTAGATTGGTGTTGACTTGAGCAAATTGACCCTTCTACAATCTAGGGGTCAGAGGAGGAGTGGTCATTAAAATTTTCTGTTTCATTTGATTGAAAGTCACAACTATGAAATGGCTTCCATTATGCTGAAACCTTTTTTTTTGTCACTCATTTATGTAATATAATGCATGATGGAGCTTACAAGTAACTATAACTTCCCAAATAGAGACCTGTTTGACTTTTTCCCTGTTAATCTTTCATTTTTTCCAATTAGTGCTGTTACTTTTGTAAAATTTTACAAAGTTTGCATTAAAACAAGAAGTTTCGAATCAAGCCCTTTCATGTAGGAATTTCATCTAAAAAACTTATGAAAGGGAAGTGTGCAACAGCATTACCCAAAATCTGAAAGTATAAAAAAGCAATCCATCAGGTCTCAGGTTTGGAGTCTCGTTGTGTTTGGTCTGGAAGGCCAGCTAGTGCGTGGGGCTAGGTTTGGGAAAAGCTTGGTATGTGTGTGCATGTGTGTGCTTACCAAAGAGTGTTTGCTAAATGCTCTGTTTTGTTTTGTGTGTTTGCAAAATCTTGGTAGGAATGTGCGTGGATTTCTCCTGATCTATTTCACTTTTCTCATTTTTGAAGGTGATTTCATATACAAGGTTTCATCGCAATCACCTACTAGGCATTTCATTATACACTCCCGAAAAGCATTACTTAATGGACTCACCCCAGCTGAAAATAGAAAAATTCCTCCCCTGAAGTATGTATTTAACGAGTATTAATTTGTTTCTCTAGCTTAACTTTCTGTTGAAGACATGTTCTACTATTACTAAGCAATTAAAATCAGCTTTTATGGTACCCTTTCATCATTGTAGTTAACTTTCAATGTCCTTTCTTTTTACACTTGCTGGTGTTGCAGATACGAATACTATTATGCTTTGTTGCGTGATTTTCCCGATCTACAGTTTACAATAAATGGAGGTATACAAACCATAGATGAAGTAAGTTTGAAGTATTATCTAATTGTATGCATTGGTGATGCTGGATAAGATTAAAATTTGTTTGGGTTGTGTTTTTGCAAATTCAATTGATTATGCTCTGGTTTGCAGTCATTTGGAAAGTTTCCAAGATGGAAACTTTTCAAAATATCCTCTCCATCTACCTTCTTGTCACACAAAGACAGTATTAAAAAATGTAATGCTAAGGGAGGAATCATGGGTATGAATTGATTGTGTATGCGTACTAGATGACTAAGGACACAGGAAATGAGCAGTGTTAACAAAAATACTCAAATGAACGATTTTGGGGACTGATGGATATTCAGAACTGGTTTTTAGGGACTTTGGATGGCTCTAATGGTGAGCTCAAGGAAAAGTGCTTGGATGTTGCTCAGAATAGGAAGAGGACTCTGCTTTAAGCATCACTACAAACTGACATGACCGTTAACGTCCTTTTTTTTTTTATGTTTCCTGAAAACGTTTTTGCTCATACGAGGGCTACTGGAGGGAAAGGGGGACTCGACCCTGTCCCTACTAGCTTGGCATTATTGTAAGATATATGGTTTATGGTTTAGCTGGAATTGCTCTATCAATTCAAAAGTAGAAAAAACTTGCTGGAGATACTTGAAATCTAATGAGTTTAGTATAGAAGTCTGCATGGCCAGAGGCAAGGCATGTCAAAATGAAAGGTCAAAAGTAGCACGGTTGACCAAGAGTTACATGTGATGTGGGAGGTAGATTTGATACGATTTTTGGTATCTTTAATAGGGAGGTTAGGAAATACTGGAATACTTGAAATGGTCATGGGGAAATGGTTAAAATGAGCAGGAAGGCTGACTTATGACTCTGGAGGTTTTGGATTAGATTTGCCCATTTGATTTGTCTGTACCATTATCTAAAGTAGATGATGCATTCCATGGAAATAGCATTTTTAAATAAAATTAGTCTTCGTTTTACTTTTCTTTTTGAAGATTGGTGGATCTGTTGTTCACAAAGCTTTTTCTTAGATTGGCGGGTCCCCCATACTGGGTATGGTTGCCAATAAACAGCAAAGAGCAACTGTTTATATCAAAACCACAGTACTCCTCTTCATCTGGGCATAAGCGATGGTCCAAATCCTTGAGAGATTGTTTCCAGGGCATCTCTGTTTGGAATGGATCTCAATTGGCATTCTACACTAAACTGATGCAAGGAAGACAGGATTCAAATTTTCCAACTGTTAGAACAAAAATTTGGTACTGGAGGGTTTTTTTTTTTTTAATTTTAAATAATCATTATAGTTTGGGCAGATAGATTAATGTATGTTCTGAGAGAGTTGGACATACTCACAACTTATTCTTGCTTAAAAGCTAGTGAAGATAGTCAGATTGTGACACGTGTTCACCAGGTGCCAATTACACTGGCAGGGTTAGAGATGGGTGATACGACTTCCACTATAGATTGTATACAAAAAATAATTACCAAAGTATTTAGCCAGCTCAATTCCTTGTCTGCTCTCAACTTTTGTATTTACATTACTTCGGATAAAATTAGCAGACTCGATACAGTGAATCCATTTTTTAGGAAGCCTTGTTCAAATCATTATGGAAATGTAACTTCGCCCACTTTCAAGTCCATTTAACTGTCTTAGAAAGTTTAGCAAGTTTTGTCGCTATTATCCATATCTACCTCCTAGGACACCCACATTAATATTGGGGAACTTTTTGGTTACAGAAAATGCATGACCAAATGTGGATATTATAAGATCAGATGAATATTAGAAAAGAAGGGGAAGTTGAGTCCCAAATTAATACTGTGATTTGGCAAGATGATAACATGGAGCTGATCTAGAATATCTCATTTGCAAGTCTGTTTTGTTTGTTTTAAGCTGGCTTTATGCCTGGGTTAAGGTAGTGACTTTGTTCAAAACGTTTGGCTCATAGTTTCTGCATTTGGAATTGCATCTTGAGGCTTTTGTAGCCTAGGCTAACTGTAAAGTGAGGTAATGACAACCATGTGCTGTCATATCTTGGTCTCCAACTTTTATAGTGAGATTAAATATTCTAGTCTCCAAATCTATTTGACCCAAAAAACTGTGCCATCCAAGCACTTTTAGGCAGCTTATGAAACGAAGAATATTCTTCGGAAATGAACTCCCGCTTGTTTAGGTTTGAAGCCTATGTTCTGTTCTATCTTTGATCAGATTTCTTCTTCTCTGCACTCTTATCTATTTCTGTGTGTGTGTTTCTGCACACACACAGAGTGACCTGACAGTCATCTAATAATATCTCTATCCAACCAATCTTGCTATTCCCAATCACTACAATTAAGCTTAAAACTCTTATTCTACCAACATAAAATTTCCATAAAGGTGTATATGCTCAAATACACTAAATTAGCTACTGAGCTAGCATAGTTCGGGTGTTGAAGTTATCGATCCCAGATATTAGTATATGGATAAATGTCACCGTTGCCATACACAAAAAAGGTGCCTTTAGCTCGTTTTTATTGTTTAGCAAGTGTTTGATACTCTTAAAGAATCTGGAGTTACTAGTATTTTGTGTTTATTCTGTCTTTGCAAATGATAGATTATGAAGTCATGGTTCATGGAAATTTCATTGAGGCCACATCAGGTGATTTGGTAAAATATGATAGCAATGAAACGAATAACATTGACAACAATCGACTAGAACTTAACAGCCTTTTCATTACGAATGGTGACGATATACTTCTATTGAAATTTTGCCTAGGTAAATGCAGCAAGAACAGAAGGTGCTCATGGTGTTATGCTTGGACGTGCAGCCTATAGCAAGTATGAAGAAGCCGTTTCCCATATGCTTCCTATCTATGAAATATGGATGCGTTGTTTTTGGTTGATGATAGCACTTGATGAACTCTTGTGGACTTTGTTTCTTCAATCTAGTCATTCAAAGCTTCAGTTTTGCATTTTAAGTATAATCTTTTACTTATGTGACTTGTGTTGCATGTGTCATTAGAATTCTCGATGAAGATATTGAGAGACTCTTATAGATCTGGGTACTACATTTAATATGCATGTGGTTTGTGTCTATACTTTTGTTTTCCACTTTGCTTGTAAAAAGGGGGTGGATATCAAGAAATGGTTACCTTTTGTTTAGGTATCAAATGGCCCATGCCAGATCTCGAATTTTTAATGACAATTGTTGGTCACTTTTCACTGCATAATTCTGGACCATGAATTAAAGAAAAACAGTAGATGAAGTATTATCTAATGAGAATTTTTTTTGACATCTTTCATTTATTTGCACTTGATATTGTGGTGTGGCCAATTAGTAGATTTTCTAATTTTCACCTGTCAATAGCAGTGACAAATCACATAGGGCTATCTGCATTATATATTTTATCATGATTCTCAACTTTTGGAAATGATCTTACCTCTTTTTGAGCCATTCTCTGTCTCTTGCCTGGTTGGCTAAAAACCAAGTTTATCTCTCTCTCTCTCTCTCTCTGTTGCCTGGTTGACTAAATAAAAAGTTTAATTTTTGCAGTCCATGGCAAACATTGGGACATGTAGACAGTTTAGTATATGGTGCACCTCGAAGTGATCTAACCAGGCGTCAGGTTCTATAGTTGGATTATGCATCATATTTTGCCATTGACTGTGTTTCTAAGTTGTCCATATATTTTTGTTCTAGGTCCTTGAGCAGTACCAGATATATGGTGATTCAGTCCTTGGCAAATATGGGCAAAAACCAAGTGTTCGGGATGTTGTTAAGGTATGAAGTCTGCTCATGTTTCATCCAATTAATGTTTTCAACATCGGGGTTCTTGCGTTCCGTTTTCTTTTACGAGACAGGTTATAATACGTGCAAAATTGTTGACATTTTATTGTTCTCTGAACTTTCTCTGCTTTTGCTTATCATCACATTCCTCTTCTAATGGGGATAGGATGTTGCATATGGTCATTTCTTGCTTGCACTTCACACTCATAGCACAAATCGCAGCCTCCAGCTAGTGGGGCCCAAACTAACTGTCCCCAAATGGACTTTTGCCATATCTGGTTGTTTTGTTCATATATCACAGAAACCGCTTAATCAAAAGTATCTCTTTATGCACTTCATTCAATTTCCACAATGTATCAGTTTCCCCATCATTTAAGAACAGATTTTGAGTTGGTAGCTCTGCCGTGATTCTATAGAACAGCTGCTGCAAAAGACTAGATGTCCAAGTTGCCACATGCTTTGGATTTGAAACATTAGAATTTAGTCTTATGCTCTTGGCCAATGACATGCAACAGGTTTTTAGTTTTTTACTACATGCATAATATGTTAACAACTCCTTGAAGGCAATTGTTCAAGTTGTCTCTGATAGAGTGATAGAATGTCGTTATGGTCCATAATGGTTAATGTGAACCAATTGGGGTCTTTATTGTTTAGAAATTGTATAATGAGGATTCCTGCTCTGGTGTCAATCGCTTTTCTGGCTGTAAATAGCATAATTGATTACCTGCCTGTTTAGGGGCAAAATCAGGGACTAATGCATATTTCCCTGCAATAGATGTGATGTGTGCAAAGCATGTTCTTCTATCCTGCACAGTTAAAGGGACAAAAATCTGAAAGTTAGGTCATCATATTGATTAATTTCGTATGTCATGCATATTAGCTGGATTTTTTTCCAGCTAAGAAGTGAAAGGCTGTGAGCCTACAGACTGTAAGGTGCATCTGTTAAAAGTATAGGTAGGATTTGCTTCATTTTAAATTTGTGGACTAAAATTAGATTTTGAGAATTTATTGTGACCAGTTTTGCAGTTTTCTTGGTAGATGAGCTTCAAATGGCTGGTTATGGGTGTTATCATTGGTATTGCATTATAGCTGGCAAAAAAAGTCAAATGGGCTTGTTCTCTTTGTCTTGCAATTTTGAGACTTTGGAAGTCTGTGTGTGTGATATGTCATGTTCTGTTATGATTGGCTCAAATGGGTTTCACATGCTTTCCATCCCTTTGCATATGTTGTACTTGTTGGGATCTCCTGATTTAATTGTAGTTGCTAATTTGGTTAGAGATATATTATCTATTTCTATCTTGTTCTCCTCTTACCTAAATAAAAGTCAATTTAGCTTAGTGCTCTATGCCACAAGCTGTCAAAGCATTTCAATTGTGTGGAAGACACTTAAAATGCACGAGGGTCTGCATAAATGAGATTTTCTTGTACATATGTAGAAGAAACTCTTTCCATGTGTTTTTGGTTTTATGAGTCAATCATGGGCTTGTTCTCCAGCCGCTATTTTGAAATGAGAGGCTGAATTTGAGAAGCAGTCCTGGGTTGCTAGTAAAAACAGCTTTTGGCTTAATAAAACATGCAAAAGGATACATGTTTTACATTTCTTCTAAAAGATTTTTTGAATCAACTTACTTTCCAATTTCAAATAACCCGATTATAGTTTTTTATAAGCTGTTCCAGACAAGCCTAAAATGGAATTGGTACAACAAATTTTGAGAAAAGCTGATTTTGAGAAGCAGTCTTGGGATTGCTTTCAAAAACATGAAAAAGATGCACATTTTAAATTTTTTCCAAAGATTTTTGAAATCAACTTCCCAAGTTCAAATTACTGATTATAGTTACAAGATGTTTCGAGCAAGCCTAAAATGATATTGGTACCACAAATTTTGAGCAGCAGTCTTTGGGTTGCTCTCAAAAGCAGCTTTTAGCTTTTTAAAAAATGAATAGGATACATGTTTAAATTTTTTCCGAAGATTTTTGAAATCAATTTACTTTGCAATGTTGATAATGTGGTTATAGTATTTTATAAGCTGTTGAGAACAAGCCTATATGTATATTGGTACCACAACTTGGGTGATGCTTCCTATCCCACCACATGGTCTTGGGGAATTCAACTATCTGTTCTGTGTTGCCTGATTAATGGTGGAAGTTGAAAGTAAAATACCAGCTGTTGCTGTCTTAAAACTGCTAATCGAAACTTATGCAATTCTTTTGTCTTACTGCAGCCTTTGCTTGGTCTTTTTCATTCTGAGCCTGGAAATGCCTTATGGAAACGCAACGTTGACTCTGCTTTTCAACATTGCACGGTATGTTACTATCAAACAGAAATATGTCAATGACATTATTTTTAAGTGTTTGTTTTATTTTTGTCTTAATAAATCTTGGCTACAATAGGACCATCATATCCACGTTATCTTAAGCTGTGAATATGGACCGTTAGGTGCAATAGAGATTTTTTTTTCCTAGTTAATACTTTTCGTGCAAGGAGTATTCAGGTAAGAATATTTTCTTTCCCAACATAAAACTGGAATAAGGAGTTGAATTATAGGTAGGATAACCAAGCAGTTGGCATACACACGGCATACTGAAGTGCTAAGTGCAGAGAGAAAGTCAATCGAGTTGTCAAAATGGACTATTTACTCCTGAAAAAAATATAGAAATCAAAATGTTCCCTTTAGCTTCTATTTGGAATTTTCTGTTTCTTGGAGGTTTCCTGTTTCTGTCATTCCAAAGATCCCATATCCTGCTAAGGGTGCAACCTTTCCTTTCCTGTTTGTCTTTTTCATATTCCTCTTTGCCAGCATAAGAATATTTTTTTTTACTGATCCTGGCTTGTTCCACTTTATAATTCAGAGAAGTAAATATGAAACACCAACATTTTTGGGCAGTGTACAGTAGAAATATGATGAGGTCATAAAGTTTTTTTTTTTTTTTGAGAATTTGTTCTAGGATAATAATTGTGTTTATTGTGCAGTGAGGGATGCTAGCACCCCCTATACTGTCTTTCCGAACTAACCTTAGTATGAATGAGATAGTGTTACAGTTCTATTGCAATTTGATAAAACACAAAAATTATTGCAGGAGGTATGCAGGAGTAGTTATAGCTCGCCTCTGAAGTCCAATTTAAAAACCTAAACAGGTTGAGCTGGTCTTATTGCTCCAGAAAGACATGTAAACCAATATAGCATTTATTGTATTCATTTTTATTTTGACCTCTTGTTCCTGTTGTCGTGTAAAGCCCACGGTTCACATATTGCTAAAAATGCAAGCTTTCATGTCCGCCTCTTCCTTCTCTATCACAAGCTTATACTACCTTACCCTTGCATGCATCACCATGTAGTGCCAATCATTTTTATCTGCACATTTTGACACTCTTGCTACCTCCTCCCAAGTATGATCTACGTAACAATTTCTTCCTCGTTAGATGGAAACTCCAGCTGCTAAACTCTTCTCTTCCTTTTTTTCATAGTTAGGATGGCATTAGCAATGGGGCCTCGAGTGAAGAAAACCATTTCGTAGGGGCCTGTGTTGCCTTTCAAGGAAACTTTGTTCTCCTTTTATTACTAAGCTTTGATACTAGGACTTTGACAATGAAGTTGCTCCTCTTGCCTTGTTTCAACATCCAGTTATAAGTGTGTGGTACTGATTAACAATATTCATAGAGCTTTACTGGGTGGGACTGAACTGAATTAACCTTCCAGTCTACAGTCGCTAATTATATTTTGGGTAGTTATGGTTTCTTAATTTTATGTTCCTGTGTATTCAATGGTTTTGGTTTGAGCTCTATCTGAGAAATTCAGTCTTTTCCATTGGCAGCACAGCACATGAAAAATCCTGGAAAATCTGTTGTAAGTGGGTTTTGACCACAACATTTCTCCTTCCAAAATTTCACTCTAGCACCATTACTAACCTAGAAAAGTATTATAACAACAAAGGTATCCTAGCCAGCCATAATTCCCTTCGAAAGCCTCATATGGGGCTACGGTCTTCAGGCCCTCTACAGGTTATCCAGTTGCCCATTTAAGTGCATATGTTTAAGCAACTTGGGCCTTGGCAGATATCCATATTTATTTTGTTGTTTTTTATAGCCTAACTTGCAGAATATAAGAGCTAGTTGATAAGATTTAATTGTTGCAATGAAAGAAGATGATTTTAAAGATTACATATGCTTGTTCAATACTTTTCTGCCTAAAAAGCTCTTGCAGTGCTTTCAATCATCTTTAGTGGCTACCTTTTTCATTTCTCCTAAAGAAAAGAAATAGCAAAAAAGGCATGGTGATCTTTCCTCCTTGTACCTTTACTGTTTTCTTTTTGAGTATACTTAAATAACTTTATAAAAGTACTATTGTTAGCAAGAAAAAACTATGTCTGGTCACTGTACAGTTTTCTGTTTTCACACAGTTTCTTCTACATGAGTATTAACCAATAGGCTGATGAGAATTGATTTTATGTTATCCCCTTGTTGTTGAAGGCAGTTTTAGTAATGGCAACCTTGTGCTAGTTTTTGAATGTCGAATTGGGTTGACTGCCTTAGAACATCAATTAGAACCTGATGTTTATCAATGCTGAAACTGCTGATGTTCTCAAAATGTTTGTTCCTACAGGCTTATGCTGCAGTTCATAGCCTAAAAGAATAAAGATATTATAAATGAAATAAAATAAGGATGAGAGATTAATCTCAAAACCAATGTAGTATAAATTGGTTTTGAAGGTTGAAAACACTATCTGTAACATTCATTTCTAAATGCTTTGCTCCATTGTTTTGTTTGGTTGCTTCACCATGGGAGTTGAATTTCAAGTTCTTTTAAAAAAAAGAGTAGGAAAAATAATAGACAAAAATGATAGAAACAGCGATTGTTGTCTTCTTGGCTGAATTTTTGACTGCTCCACAGTCACTTTAAGGAATAGCAGATCCTGAAAATACTATATCATATTCTAATCCATGTGAAACCTGAATTGCGGTGGTCTGCAGTGGAATTGGATGGTAAATTAGTCCAAATGTTAAGTTAGCATATTTATGTGCATTTATTTTGACTGTCCGAAGACTCTGGTTATTGTTGGAAGACTTAGCAACAACAAAATCTTATTGCTGTACCTCTAAGACATAAAAATTGTGATAACATGCGTCATTGTTTAACTACTTTGGGATGAGAACTCTTTGGTGCAGTAGCTCTTTTCCTCTTCCTTTATGATTAGCCACATAAGAAGGATATCCTGTCTGGAGGTTTTCATAGTACATGCCTTCTAAGACATACGTTTTCCTGGCTCTACGCTTGGTTTAGGTTTTGAGATTGTGTGAATGGAAGGCTTTTAATTGAGGTCTTGCTTGGATGAAGGTAACTACTCTTTACCTTGGGAGAAAACTGAGAGGGAAGTGGAAACTAAATTGGCAACATCCTCACAACCTCTAAACCATCAGAACTGGAATTTTGGCTATTGAATTTATTTACTATCATATGCACCAGTATTGAAGAAAGTACGAGTAATATGAGAGTGTTGATATTTGATCAAAGTGCAAAACAGTTTGAGACATTTCTCATAGAGCTTCTCCATTCATGCAATGTGATCTTAGAAGCATCACTAGCTGCATGTACTCCTAACTATTTCAGCAATTTGTGGTTTGAAAATTCTTTTCTGCCTTTGGAAATTCTTGCCTGCCCTATTGGGCAAGGGGCGGTGGTTTAGAGGTAGGGTTTGACCACCATGATGTAAGAAAATCCCATGATATAAATAAATCTTGTTTTGGGTAAGGTAAATTTATTTTTGTTTCATGTTCTCTCAAAGGTATCTGCAAATATTGTTGACTATCTTTTTACTAGCCTAATATTTGTTTTTGAAGTAGGAGTATGAAAGAGTTTAAATGTGCTTGCTTGATCAATTGCCTGTTTACTAAGTATACAATTTGAGAAAAAAAGAAGGATAGAGGGAGGGGGAGAGAGAGAGAGAGATTTTGCAATAGAACGAAGCACCATGAACTAACCATTATCTAACTGCCTATTTCCCAGAAAAATGCAAAACTGTCTAGCTCCTGGAAACATTAATGCAGCAGATATATGGCATGCAGTAACCATTTCTTGAACCTCAACATAGTGCCAAAATTTGGTGATTTAAAATCCATTAATAGTGTCCATATTGATGGTCGATTTGTTCCTTGTTATTAGCTAGGAAAAAGATATTGAAATCTATGAATTTCCATTCAACTTAAAAGTGCTACTGAGTGCAAAAGCCTGCTCGTCATATCCATGGACTTGAAGTCAGCTGTTCCTGTCTTTCTGTGATTGTTTCTGCACTTTAATATGATTGTGATTAGTTTGTTGCAGAAAATGATTTAGCAGTTTTGTGCTTCCTACACATGTTGACATGATTATTTTTGAATTTTACAGACTATAAAATCCCTTTTGGAGGAGACATTGGTGGCAATTCCTGACTTTGTTCTGGATTCACCTGTTGGTGTGGCACCATCTGGTTGCACAGAAGCTTTTGCCAATTCAAAAAGTTTATTACCTCCTCCATATATAACCACGGAAAAAGAGATCATGTATGCCTAACTTTAAATGCATGCAAAACTTCTGATGTTCGCTATGTATTGCAAAGATATTCAGTAGTTTCTATTCTTTGGGATATAAATTGGATGTCCCGTGTAAAATCAGGAAATTTCTTTTTAGGATACAAGTAGGATGAAAGGGCTTACATGCAGATAGGATGAAAGGGCTTACATGCAGACTCTTAGCTACCACTGTTTAGACTAACAATGTCCTGAGTTAAAGATTCTACAAAGTTATTTAGAGACTTAGGTTCCTTCTCAAGTGCACCAATCTATGCCTGTGGCAGATATTTTACCTATATAGACTCCTTATGGTGCCCATTCAAGTTTCCTGTAGTACTCGTATTTCTGAATTGGTACTATTCAACATGTGTTGATTCGCCAGTTATGAATTTCAGAGAGATTTGAACAATGTTATCAGGTCAATATTGCTGCAAACTATGTTGGTTGAAATTAACTTTGTTTTGCTATATTACATGCCACTCCTTTGAGATCAACTTTTACTTCCGGAAGGGGTACATGGCATCACTGTTTCTCTTGTTTGTGAAATAGCCCTTAATCAAGATGCATTGAGACCGTACTATTATTCTTATCTTGCTTAGTCATGATCCTGAATATAACTTGAGCCCTTAAGCCACATATGGTTTGAGACCATATCATCATTCTGAGCTTGCTTGATCAAGATCCTGACTGTACCTCGAGCATTTGCAATCTTTTCTCCCTTGCATAGAGCGTCCGCTAATGCGTTGAAACTGAAGACTTCTGGAACAGTATTGAAAGCTGTCATCTCAGTGAAGAACTTTCCAACCTTCTTCCATCTCCAACATCTACGTGTATTGCTCTGTAATCTGTATACACAATGACATCAGGTTTACGAGTCTTTCCTTTCTTTTTCTCTTTACTCTCAACATTTTGATGACTGCATTAGTCTTTCCCTTCCAGTTTTGGTGGGAGGGGTTTTATGGATGTATTATCTCTAGCCAAGATGCGTTTGTGAGTAGTGTACTCTATTAGATTTGTGTTAGATATACAATTTTGATTTCTGTTAGTTTTACCAAAACAAACATTGTTGCTGTATATACCCATTTTTAACTGAGTACCTATTATGCCTTGGAGACATTTTTCTTCATTATGTTCTCAAATCAAGCTTACTATTGTATGAATTTAATCCTAAAAAGCATTTTCTATTAGCTGGAATAGAAGAGTAACGATGGTTTTTTTTTTTTGGACTTATCATATTAGTTTGTGAAGCAAATGGATTGCCTTGATTATTGCAAAAAGGATAAACTCTGTTATACTAATTGTTCCTTTGAATGTGTTTTGCCTCATCATTTCTTTTTCTTTGTTTCAAAAAATCAACTTCAAACGAGATCCACTTCTTCAAAAGTGGCGAACAGATGCAAACTTGATCTCAATATTCAAATAAACAAAAAAATTAGAAGGGTGAATATGTAAAAAAAAAATTCAGGCTTTCAAATCATGCAAGATTGAAAGAAACAAGTGAATTGAGTAATTTGTGTAACATTAGCACATAAACCAATCTCATAAATGAAAATCAAATTCATGCTGTGAAGGCTGTGAAGTAGAAATCATGATGCATTACATATGAATTAAGTGGATCTGTGCATTAATGTGAATTTGAAGCTAATGGAAATGTTTAGAAACAAAATTGGATGTTTTAAGAGTTTGAACTCCAAAAAACCACAAATGTAATTTAATTAAGAATTAATCTTTCTTATATTAAAGCGGTAAAGGTTTTCTTTTTTAATCACTAGCCGGTTTTAATGTATGAAACTAGTTTTTATTAAAATTTAAAAATTTATTTTTGCACATGTGTCATGTATCCACATCTGCTAATATAAATGAACCTTTACGTACACTCAAGATGTAGAAAACATTAATCCAAAAATTAATTAAACCTATTATATTACTTATCAATTAACCCATATGAAATCATTTATTCCGTTACAAATTAAGTTTGAATATCTAATCCAGCAATCTTTTTGGACCACTATATCACCAAGTATCAATAAGGACTCATTGAGTTATGGTCTATGTTTTCAGAACCGGACCGAGTATCGACTCGGTCAACCTCAAGGGTCAGGGGTCAATGGGTTCAACCGGATTCGATAGGCGTTGAATCGCATGACGTCATAATTAAAAATTATTTAAAAATTAAAATATTATATGTAAAATACCTAATAACATGTAAATATTAATAAATGTATATTCATATATATTTGATGTTTTAAATATATTTAACAAGAAAATACAAAGAAATTAGAACAATCAAGTAACAATTTATATTATTTAATGAGCATTAACAAGTTTAGAATTAAAATTATGGACTTAATTGAAAAATAATACCAAACTTTAAGAAAATATTGATAAAGTATGAAATATTTGAGGTATATAAATAATTTTTAACAATCTAGGGATCAAAACATAATATTGAAAAAGTTTGAGTTTTTTTTTTGAATGCTATTTGAACCGGAAAAATCCGGTTTTTTCCGGTCAAACCCGATTTTTGACCGAATTTTTACTTACTCGATTTTTAAGCATGATTCGGACCGGACCGGTTCCCGGTTTGACTGCACGGTCCGGTCCGAGTTTTAAAACACAGGTTACAGCTCAATCATCCTGAATAGTCTTTGAGAGTTGACCATCTGAGAAGGGAGCAATTTGATCACCATTTTGGGCGGGCACTGGGCCGGACCGACAGTGGAACCAATAATGGGAAAACAGAATTTGGCAAAAGGAAATCATATTTCAGCTAAGTAAACCACAATCTGTTCACGTTACCAATGCTACATCTTTCATCTCTCTCACATGGCAACATTAACAAAAAGATTCAAGCATACTATTAGGTCACCATCTACAATGGTAAAGAAAAAAAAAAAAAGAAAGAAAGAAAAAGTCTTACTGGCTCATCACAATGTTAATAATACACTTGTTCGAGTCTAGCAAGTTTCATACCTACCAATTTCTTTTTTCGTATTCTTGTTCTTTTTTACTGGAGCAGGAGAGGGGTGGAATTTGTATTGCAGAATGTGAAGGTTTGATGTCAGCTCAGACTGAATAGAAACAATTTGTTAGGGATTAAAATGTTTGGAAATAGTTATGATGAATTTTATTCGAAAGAAACCAATTAAAATGATTAGTACTAATTTCTTGATCACTCTTGGGAACAGATTCTTTGGCTCTAGGATTATGTTTTCATTAAGTATCTTGTGCTTAAGAATGATGGATTATTTCTAGTGGCTGTGGAAGAAATAAGCCGTGTTTTCTTTTGTTGATCTGCCATGTAGCTCTTCTGTGCATATTTTATTTGTTTGGTTTTGCTAGTGCATGCTCTGATCAGGAATCGGGTCCTGTGTTACAAAGAGGATGATGATGATAGCATGTTTTTGGATGCTGTTACGGAGAATCAGTCTTCTTGCTCTTGTCAAAAATTTATTTTTGTGTCCTGTGGTGTAGATTCCAACAAGGCAATGTAGAAATATTTGTAGAATGAACTTAATTTATGCTTTCTGAGTTGGTGCTATACCAAATTTAGCTTTAAGTTTAGCTCAGAAATTATTATTCTGCTATACTGTCTTCACATGCATGGATTTAAGATGCCATTTTGTAAGATGCAATAATAGCTGAAAATTTTCTTTTTTTCTGCATCTTTAGTATTGCATCACTACTTTGGTTAAGATTTTTTTTTTAATTGAGAGTTCTTGGTTAGCAGGGCGAATTTCTCGAAATAATGTTAAAACCAAAAAATATCACAAAAGTAGTGCTGCACAGGATATGTGGATAATATAAGGGTCGATGCAGGTGGAAATATCGGTGCAAAAAAAAAAATCGAAATATTTTTACATTTATTTTCAACTGCTTAACAGTTTTTTAAATTAAGATTTTGGATAGAATTTTTTATTTTAACCGTAGATGGACCGTTGATTAATATATGTCAAAGGTCGTTATTTGAAGGTGAAGAAAACAATTTTTCAAATCCTATTCACGCACATAAAAATTGTAGTGAAGGATTTTTTAATATTTTAATGCCGCACATGGAAAAAATTTGTGAACCGTTGATCCACTTATCAACGGCCCCATATCGGCACAAATTAAATTTGCGGCAATATGAATAATTTTTTTAATTTAGCACAAGTGAAATTTGTGGACCGGTCGACACATTTGTGGTGTTATAAAATTTTTTTAATATTCCGTACATGCGAAATTTGTGAACTATTGATCCACTTGATCAATGGTCCACAAATCGCCGCAAATTACATATGCGAAGATCTGAAATATATTTTTTGTGAAACCGCAAATATCATTTGCGACATTAATTTTCAAATTGTTGATCAAATCATGATCAACGGTCGTAGTTCATAGGTTTTTTTTCATTTTCCGCAAATTTGATTTGCGGCGATAGAAAAATAGTTTTTTTTTAATGCAGCAGCTCTGGACCGTTGATACAAGAGATCAACAATGCCAGCTTCAATTTTAAAAAAAATTTCAGTCAAAGTAGCATTGCAAATCAGTACAATTATTGTATCAAAATAACTTTCTACAATTATTGTATAATGCCGACAGTTTTCTATAAAACTGGCCTTTATTCACTCAAGTGAGAACCCCAACTTCAGACTAACATTTCTATTTTCTTTCTTGCACAATCCTCAATCCAAATCCCTCCTCATCTTCTCCTCTATCTTCTCAAAGTAGCCATTGTTCCGCAGGAAGATTATCTCTCATTATCCTCTGATCAGAAAAGTGATGAATCGAGTGGCATTATCATTTCAATGATGGCATAGATTGAAAAAAGTAGTGAATCGAGTAGCATTGTCATTCGAGTGACGAAAAAAGTGGTGGATCAGAAAAATAATTTTTGAAGAAGTGCAGAATAGTGCTGCCTGTTGTTATAAATGTTAGTTTATTTAAAAGTTTTATTAGTAATTATTTTATAATATTTACAATTATTTTAAGCTATACATATTATGCTGCTGTTTGATTATTCAATCTGAGTGTCAATAGTCCTTAGTAGATGATTATTTACTATTTGTTTTTTAGATTAAATGTGTAATTTGTATTTTGGAAGATTATTTAATCTGTTTATTTTCAGAGGTAAAATTCAGGCAATTGCGCTTTTATTGCTTTCTCAATAGACTCGGGGCACGGGTGCAACCGTCCCTGCCAATTTTAGTCATTATCAACTGCGCGTAACTTTCTTTGTACATCGTGTAACTTTTTTTTCACAGGATGTATTTTCACAACAGATAGTGGTGGGCCCCACACTTGACGCGGAAATCGAGTTACATGGTGTAATCTCAACCGCACAAAATTTTGAGGGTCAATCTTGGCCCTTAACCGTGCAGGGACGGTCATACTGATGACCGTCCCTGCCCCAAATCCTTTCTCAATTACCACGACGTCGTCACAGTGTCGGATGTTAAAGCTCAATCAAAAGCCTAGCAATGCCCAAACCCCTTTTTTAATATAATAATAAAAAAAGAAGCTATTTTGTAAAAAGCGGGTGAGATGATATTATTATTAATTATGAACGATGATATTGTTGTTATTATTGCAACACTTGATTAAGTTAAACTTGATAGTAGTTATATTTGAACATAGAAAAGATATATATTTTTAGAGTAATTAAATACTACCCCATTAAGTAAAAATTTTTGAGCCATGTAGCAAATTTTATTTAGGCAAGTTTAGGGGTATAATTTAGTCAAACTATTTGACTCGAACTTGCACGTAATTTAGTCAAAGGTTCAACTTAGTTGTTGATCAAAGTTACTTGGTGTTGAGTCGAATGTGAGTAGGAAAATTCAAAATTTGAAACTCTTCGTTGACCTTCATAAAATAATTATTTAAATATAATTTTGAAATTATTTTTACAAAATTACATTTTGAAATCAATAATGGTTCACACTTTTTTTTTCAACGGCTCAGTTGAAAGGAGGCAGGAGGAAGTAATTATCTGAGCCAAAAGTAGGCATATTACATTAAAATATCTGAAAAGGAGAAAAGAACTTCCTATAGTTCGACGAATACCTCTGAAAATAATTTTCAACAACCGAGCTTCAGAATTTGCCTCAAAAATCCCAGTAATTAGTTCATTTCAGACCGGAAGACGATGGCGATGATGATGATGAAGACGATGACGATGCAGAGAAGAGCTTCTTCTGCGGCGATTGTTTCCATTGCTCGGTCTCACGGAGCAGCGGCTTCATTAGGTACTCCTGCTCCTGCAGGTTGTACTACTCTTGCATCATTCCTCTCTGCATTCCCAAACCATAAACCCCATTTGGCTTTTTATTCTGCTATTAGTAGTAAATTTAAGAGTTCTTCTGAAAAAGCTCTGAAATTTCAACCTGAATTAAGGAATGATATTAATAATGTCAACAGCCTTGATGATGCTTTGAGCTTGTTCGAGCGGATGGTCCGGATGAGGCCTCTGCCTTCTGTTATTCAATTCAATCAAATGCTGACTTGTATTGTTAAGATGAAGAATCATTATTCTTCAGTTATTTCCCTTTTTAGAGATATGTGTGTCCGGGGCATTCCTGTTGATGAGGCCACCCTTAATATAATGATTAATTGTTGCTGCGTTGTGGGCCGAGTGGATTTAGCTTTTTCTACATTGTCTGGCTTCTTCAAACGTGGTTTTGTTCCTAATGTGGTCACCTTTGGCACTTTACTTAAGGGACTCTTTCGAGAACACAAGGTTCCTGAGGCGCAAGAATTGTTCAAAAAGATAATCAAGGAAAAACTTTGTAAACCCAATGAAACTATGTTGGGCATTGTGATAGATGGGCTCTGTAAGGCAGGAAACACTCAAACAGCGATTAAATTCCTCAGAGCAATGGAAAAACGAGGAAGCCCTTGTAAGCCTACTGCAATTATTTACAATACTGTCATTGACAGCTTGTGCAAGGATAAAATGGTTGATGAAGCTCTTGCCCTCTTACAGGAGATGATTGAAAAGGACATTCCCCGAATGTTGTCACTTACAATTGTTTGATTCAAGGTCTGTGCAACTTAAGCAGATGGAAGGATGTTGACAAGCTCTTTGCTGAGATGAAGGTTCATAATATTGTTCCAGATGTTTTTACTTTCAATATAGTGGTGGATGCACTGTGTAAGGAAGGGCATATAGAAGATGCTGAAGAGGTAGTGCACATCATGGTTCAGCAAGGTCAAAATCCCGACCTGGTCACATACAGTTCCTTAATGGATGGGTACTGTTTACAGAGGCGAATAGATGACGCAAGTAGAGTTTTCAATACCATGGTTGCTAGCGGCCTTACACCCAATCTCCATTGCTATGGTACTCTGATAAATGCCTATTTCAAGGCCAATAAAGTGGAAGCAGCCATGAATCTCTTTCGAGAGATTCAGCATAAAGGTTTAACACCTGATATTGCTGTTTATACCACTGTCTTACAAGGGTTATTTAGTTCAGGAAGGTATCTTGGTGCACTAGAAATTTTCAATGAGATGCAAGCTTCTGGCATGAAGCCTAATTTTCACACTTACTGCGTGATGTTGGATGGGTTATGCAAGACTGGACATATCGATGAATCATTGCAGTTATTCCATGCAATGGAAACTGATGGAACAAATCTACACATAGAAATGTACAATATCATCCTTGATGGGTTGTGCAAAAGCAAGAGGCTCGATAGTGCTCGAGATCTTTTCAACAATCTCTCCCTTAAAGGATTGGACCCTAATGTCATAACATACAACACCATGATTGCTGGCCTGCTTTCAGAAGGTCTGCTCATCGAGGGTAAAGAGCTCATTGAAAAAATGGAAGAGAAGGGTTGCTTGGCAAATAGTGTTACATACAATGTCATTCTGCAAGGACTCCTTAAGGGAGGTCATTATGATGATGCGATGGTCTATCATGAAGAAATGGTCCATAGAGGATTCTTGCTGGATGCATCTACGTTTTCCATTTTACTTGATTTATCTGCTGCGAATCAGAACAATCCTTCTGTGCTATTGTTGATGCTGAAGATTGATCCCGATAGCAAGAAGTTCATGGATGGGGGACAAAGAGGACCTTCACATTAGTTGTAACATGTTGGTCGTGCAGTTTTTTGGCCCCTGATGTTTAATTTGCTGGTAGAAATGTTAATAAGGTTCACATTTGATCCTTTTATCACTTATCATCTTTGTTTAGAGGAGGCCTCTTGGTGATATTTTGTGAAATACCTCAGAGAGCATCGGTCTGGTGGTGAAGCTGCATTCCTTAGGGAAGTTCAATTGTTAGGTGTATCAGTTCACAGACAGTTGGTGCAGTTAATTGGATTTGCACGACTTCTTCTCAAGACTTCTTCTTTATCTTTTCATGGAGAACTTCAATGTGGCATGTCACTTAAGTGGTAAATTGTACAGGCTCTTTTTCTTCATTTTTCATGGGTGTTGGTACTTTAGCTTGCCTTTTATGTTCAGTTCGGATAATTACTATTTGAATTTGTTGAGTGTAAAGAATTAAACATCATCTGCAATGTAGTTTGTGATATTCAATTTCTAGAAAAGTTTCAAGCTGCACTTCTATAATTTTGAGGAAATTTTTTCATGTAAGAATGATAAAATAGTTACTTTTATTTCAATTGCTAAATGGAGCCAAAAGTTCCACCGGTTCAAAAGTGTACAAACTTTCTAGACCAGTTTCTTGCTTTGGATTCATATTTTGATGTCCATAGTCATGGCCATTGATTTTTTTCACAGCATTTGACTGAACCCGAACTTTTTAAGTATGATCCAGCAAAAAGTATTCTGATTGTTTTTCCCTTTAATTTTTAATGCTGTACTAAGTTATATAGACATTTAGTGGAAGTGTAGCAAAAATATCATTCCCTTGCAATAACTTAGAATACTTTATCCCAGAAATTCTCTGTTTTTTTTTCATATATTTCTCCTCATCCATAAATCCGCTTGGCTGTTGATTAACAATAGACATGATTATGGGATTCTTCAATATTAATATTTGGTTGTTCCTAAGTTGCAATAGTAACTAAAGAAAGGTTTTTATTGCAATACTGTACTTCTATTAGGTCACCATCAGCAATGGTCAGGGAAAAAAAAGAGAAAGTTTTACTGGCTCATCCTATCAACCAATTTCTTTTTTCTTGTTCTTTTCTTTGTAGGTGGAGCAGGAGAGGGGTGGAATCTGAATTGCAGTGTGATGATTTGATGTCAGCTCAAACTGGATAGAGACAATTAATCAGGTATTAAAATGTAAGGAAATAGTCATCATGAATTTTATACGAGAGAAATCAGTTAAAGTGGTTAAGACTATTTCTTAATCTCTCTTGGGAACAAATTTGATGGCTCTATAATTTTATGTTGTTAAGTAACCTGTGCTTGAAAGTGATGGATTATTTCTATTGGCTGTGGAAGAAGTAAACTGTCTAGTGACTTATAAACAACATTGAGAAGTGATCTTTTGTTGATCTGCCATATAGCTCTTCCATGCAGATTTTATTTGTATGGCTTTGATACTGCATGCACTAATTTGCAATGGGATCATGTGTTGCAAAGAGAATGACGGTAGCATGTTTTTTGGATGCCATTAAGAAGAATAATTCTTCTTGCTCATGTTGACAACTTAACTTTTGTCCTGTGGTGGAGATTTAAATGAGGCCTTGTAGAAATGTTTGTAGAATGAGTTTAAGAAATGCTTTCTGAGTTAGTATTATTCCAAATTCAGCTTAAGTTTAACTCAGAAAGTATTATTCTTCCATCCTGTGTTCACATGCATGGAGTTAAGCTGTCATTAAATTTGTGATAGTTTAAAAATCAAATTTTCACATCTGAGAGACGATTTAAAAAAAAAAAAAGAAAAAGAAATAGATATTGAAATGAAACCAGAATGCTCCCACCTCTCAATTTGAATGTTGAACTTCAGCAAAACCAGGGCTAGCCCTTATTTTTTTGCTTTTTGGATCTAACTCATCATGCAATCTTATTCAGGTTGTAAGGTATGATAAGAGGTTAAAATCAAGTTTATTCAATTTCACAGAGAACATAATTTCAATTTTAAGTTATTAATATTTAATCTCTTTCTTTCATGATCGGGATATAGCACTCATCGGGGAAAAGCTATATGGTGCCCTGTTATGATTCAATGTCCATTGATTGCTATCTTACTATTTTCAGATGGATGAGTCTAAACCGTAATCACACCTTTCACAACATCAGTTTGTGAGAATTTTAAGGGCAGGTCTTCAAATCACATTGAAAAAGATACTGTCCTGCAGATGACTTAATTATTTGGAAATGATAAAGGTTCTTTTCTAATAGCTTATAATGGAGGATTTCAAATTTTGTGCAACAATATCCAAATTGTAAGATGGGAAAACTAATCTTATTTCTGAATTCAGAAAAAAAAGTTTGTGATAAAAATTTTCTATACTTGGATTTTTCTAGTAGCATCCATTCTCTGTAGCTAGTTTAGTTTTCTGAAGCATTTCATCACAACATTTTTTCCTACTTTATGCAGTAAATTAATATACTGAAAAAAGATACCCACCATAGAATGGAAATATTGAATCCATATCACGAATACTAATCATTATTTATTATTGTTTGTTAAGGTACTATTAGTCACTGAGGTGGAAATGAGAGATATATGTTGCCTTTGCTAGCTATTATTGGGCATAATTTGCGGTGATAACAATGACCTTTCAGTGATTGTAAAATATCTATTTGTGCCCATGATAGACCACAGACCGGGAGAGAAAGGCCTTGATTGACTTAGTAGAAATGAATTTACTTTCA
Organism: Coffea eugenioides; assembly: GCF_003713205.1. Classification (NCBI taxonomy): domain Eukaryota; kingdom Viridiplantae; phylum Streptophyta; class Magnoliopsida; order Gentianales; family Rubiaceae; genus Coffea; species Coffea eugenioides. The sequence goes on from NC_040041.1 coordinate 14,456,617, forward strand.
TACAGCACATGTCCTGGAGTACTTGCATGAGCATTGCAATACAAAATTGTACACCAAGATTTGAAGGCTGGCAACATCCATCTGGATGATGACTTTGAAGCTTTCTTCAGTGGGTACAAAACTAACACATTAGGACTCAAGTCTGGGGAACTACGGGACACGTTGCCCCTGAATAACTGGAAAGCCTTTGGAGAAGACGGATGTATTCGGATATGGTATGACCCTTGTAGAACTTGTAACCAGTCAGTGTGCAATGGATTTCTGGTTGAAGAGGAGGATGTAATATTGCTAGATAAGGTGAGTTATTCCATTCTTTCTTGAAATTCAGACAGACTCGTACTGCAAATGGCTATAACTCAGGGTTTTATATTACTGATATAGTCTTCTATGCATTAATGAAATGGGTAAATGCCTTGATTAGTGGTGATGGAATATTTTGACTAGCGTAATTCATCTATTTATATAGCTTATTTGTCAAGGTTTTACACTATATTTCTTGTGTCGAAGTGTTATCAATACTCGTGTAATAGCAAACTAATCTTTGTCTTTGGCAGACTTCGTTTCCTTCTTAATTGGTTGGTAGGTCTTGTTTCTGGAGTTACCTGTCTCTAGTTTCAATCCTGAATAGAAGTTTCTCGTAGTGTTTGGGTCTTTATCTTGCACCCAAACACTTGCCGACTTACTGCTTATATCTACTGTGGCTGCTATGATTTGTACAAAAAGAGAGCATACAAGAGAGAACCTCTGTGGGCAAGAACTGGGTTGCATTTCAAGGAAACCCCGATCTAGATGAACTTTCATTTAACATCCCATCCAAAGCCAACTTTAATTTAAAAGAGCTTTATCCTGCCATCTATTGGATTGTGATGCTAGACCAAACCATTTGGGGATTAAATTTGAATTTGGTTGGATGTTGAACCAAGTTAATCTGAATCGAGGCTGGAATGGATGTCCAATGCCTTATCGAAGAACTTGAGCCATCCTATGATTTATCTTCAGTAGAACCACCAATATCACACCACCTCCTCCGCAATTGCCTAAGTTTTCGCTTGATTGGGTTTTCTCAAAAATGCAACTCGATGTTTTATTTTTGCTGTATGCCACGTTGTGTATATTTGATGCAGTAGTTTCTTCCTTTCAGCATTTAGTTCTCCAAAAGGATCACCTTACACAACCTTTGGGATTCACATCATTCGTGGCTGTAGCTCTAGAGTGTATGAAGTATTACACCATTTAGTAGTTTATTTCTTTGCCAATTATGAGTTCTGGGATCATTTTGGTTTTATCTTCTACTTTTGAGGAATAAACATCTTCTACAAGAAAATTGGCACCCCTGGCCACCTAACCAAAAAACCTTGTCGCTCTACCTGTTGGTCAGTACACCCTGGATGTGTTCTGGTTTTGCCTCCTATAAATAACAGGAGAATCATTGAATGTTTAGCATAGCACACTCTTATGAATTGCTTTTGGTACTGCAGCACTACTTTCTAAGTTCTTGTTAAATTGACAAATGCTAAGTGTTGGTATATGATTTGTGTCCTGCAAATATTATGCCGGGCTAGCTCGAAAAAATTCGAAGAATTCTTTTCCACAGAAACTCGTTAAAATTCACACTAGCATAAAGCAACTCTAATGATTATGTCTTAAGGTCATTTAATCTCTCATTTGAATTGATAGGAAGTTTTGTCTGCATTTTGGTCAATTTGTCAGCTATTAGATAGATGACTAGCTAAAACCTATTGTGAATTATAAGATGTGCTAGAAAGAGATCAGAATCCTAAAATTAGAAAAACTGATGAAAGTGTTTGGGTAAAAAAGTTTGTTGAGGGACTCTCCTTGTACCTATTCCGGATGTAGATAGCCTCAGTTGATGCTGTGTGACTCCTTGCTGTGTCAGGCAAATAAATATGTTTAAATCAGTCAATAAGTTGCTCATGGTTGGATTCTGTCCTTGCAAACTCTCTGTTTCCATGTAAGTTTGCATATTTGTGCAGGTGTGAAATTAACGGGGCATGATGTTGAGTATCCATGTACTTGTGATCTATCTCCACATCAAGAAGTTGCTGAGAGAGAGAGAGCTCCAGGATGGCCTTGACAAAATCTTGCATGCTTTTGATGCCAAAGATGTTGATACAATCTCAAAAGAAAGAGTATTACTTTCTTATAAAAGGACAAAGGCTTAACTATTTATTTAAACTTAATTAGGAAATAACGAGATAAAAAATAGTCGTTCATCATAAAATTTATGCTATTTCAAAATAAGTACTATTCCCTTACACTTGTAGCTTTTCAAAACTCTCTTAGGTTTATAACTTTTAAGAACTAATGAACAAAAGATAAATGTTTTATCAAGGTTTATTGCATATCTGAATTTGTTTGTTTTGGCCAAACACTGTATTTTTGTAAGATATTCTTTCAAAATAACTCTTCCAAAACTACAAATGAACATCCAAAACTACCTAAATTTTCCCAAAAAAAAAACACACACACACACACACACACACCAAAAAAAAATGTTCCAAAATATCCAATCACCCACGCATCAACATCTCTTTCCTTATCAACAACCAATCCCACCTCTCTCCCCTATTTGGACACCTATCTCCTCCCTCCCCATCAATTGCCCTACTAGTCTCCATCACATCTCACTCCTCTTAACCCTCTTCTCTCAATGCATCTCACTCCTCCTAACGCTCTTCTCGGGACCTATAACCTGTCATCTACCACCTCCTCCTTTCCTACACTTGCCATCACTCTTATTGTCTCTCTCTCTGAATTTCATATGATAGTCAAGCATATTTTGAGAGACATGCTTGATTGAATAGAATTTATAGCAATTTTTTTTTTGGATTTTATCAATTTCATATTATAATAAGTTAATCATAATTTGAATTTCATTCTCTAATCTCAATCAAATGTTGTAATTTTCTTACTCTTGTAACAACCAATGTATCTGTCAAACTAACATTTGTATTAGTTTCAATGTAATTAAAATTCATATTAATTGCTTATGGAATTTCTCTATTATAACTTCATATATTTGCAATTCCTTTTAAACAAATAAAAACAAAGAAACTATTTTAGGAAGAAAATTATCTTCATGATTATTTAGAGAATTGAAAATTCAGAATTATGTATTATATCTATCTGTCTATCTATTTATCTATTACTGTATAATATAATTGTGTTTCTTCCCTTTTTTGTAATGCCTAATATACCGTTTTGTTGGAAAAATATTTGGGATAAAAATGTTTATTGAATACTTGATTTTTACAAAAGTACAATGCCTATATTTATAGGCTACCCAGTATGAACTTAGACACCTAGAATAAATGAACCTAGACTAATATTATACAAGGTAAGATTCTAATTGATACAACAAAATATTTTGTTTACATTAACATCCTCTCAAACTTAAGGTAGTTGCAAGGAAACCAAATTGAGTTTGCACACAAGATCATGGAAACGACTGAGAGATGGTGCTTTTGTGCAGAGATAAGCAATTTGGTCCGATGAACAAATGAAGGATAGACTCAAAATATCACGGACAAGGTATTGCCACACAAAATGACAATTAATCTCGATGTATTTGGGGCACTCATGGAAAGCATCATTATGTGCGATCATAATAAATGGTAATAGGAGAAGAATGCATAACACCCATGTCTTCAAGCAACCAACAAAGCTAGAAGTATCAGTTAGAGCTCAATGTTCAGCTTCAAAACTAGAGCAGACAGTGACTGATTATTTTTTGCTATGCCAAAAAATTAAAGAATCACCAAAAAAAAAAAAAACAAAAACTAATAGTAGAACGATGATTAGTAGGGTTGCAAGCCTAAACAGCATCAAAGTAGGCACGGAGTTCAAAAGATGAATGGGTCAAAAAATGAAGTCCATGAAAATGGGTGCCTTTGACATAGTGAAGAATTCTAAGAATTGCAGCGTGAGCAAAACAAGGAGCACTCATGAATTGACTGACAATATGAACGGCATAAGCAATATCATGTTGGATAACAGTTAGATAGACGAGACTACCAACTAGACGACCATATTGTGTAGGATCATCCAACAATGTGCCATCATGGGAGAAAGATGAGTATTCGTTTTTCGGGGCGTCACAGACAGGCGTTCCGCGGATACCCTTGGGTTCACCCTTGGGAGAAGTGGGGCGTCACAGTTGGTATTAGAACTTAGGTTTCAGATCTTTGTCGAGAGTCCTAGGTTTAAAAGTTTAGGATGCCGGACTGTGGGATTTGATTGTGTATTGTGTGCAATGTGATCTTGGTGCTTGAGGTTGTAGCACCATTTTTGCTCAAAAAATACTATAAGACTTTACTCTTTAAGTTAAGTTGGAAGTGAGTCAAGATTAGAAATTTAAATAGCCATTTGGTGAGTTTAAGGGTTAGAAACCTTGCTTCCTCCATTATTTTGCTTGCCGAACTTTCCGAAAGAAAGGTTGAATCAGTTGAACAATTTTGGACTCCACTTTGAACTTGAAAATGAGACATCTATTACATTCCGTTTGGTTTGACTTATTACCCTAACTTGTATAAGAACTTTCACCTTGAATCTAGTGAGGAGGCTAAGAATTTAAAAAGTCGCTTAGGTTTTTGGATGGAATTTGGAATTTATAATGATTTGAATGATGTGGCTTGGTATCATAGATTGTTCTAGTTTTGTCCCTAACTAGGCTTATGATTTTTCTTTTGATCCTGCCTAGAATAGTAGGGATGGGGCTCGCCGTGAGGCCTTTTGTATTTTGCCTATATGCATTCCTACATTTGTGGCACTTAGTTGTCTATGACCTGTATTTGATATTATTAACTCGTTGTATGCATATTGACATGTGACATGACTTCTAGCTTATGTGTGACAGCCCCACATCACCCTAAGGTGAACCAAAGGGTTCGGCGGACCGCCTGCCTGGCTCTCGCCAGGACTACGGAGTCGAATCACACAAACCCGATATAGCGCACAAACGAATCCCCAAGAGAACAATCAATCGAAGACTACTAAGTTGAGAAGCATGAGTTCTACACCGTAAGATACCATCTCAAATGAATACACTTAATGTACATGATAAAACACTTGTATACATACATCGAAAACTTTACAACTAAAAGCGGGATACTTCATTCAAAGACACTTAGTGTTTTGAATACACAAGAGCTAACAAAAGAACATTTACACCAGCTCAACCCTTTTTCTCAAAATCACGGTTCAAAGTGTGGTTCCCTGTAATGAAAACAAAGATAATGGGAAGGGGGTGAGATTACGCTCAATGAGGTACCAAAATAATAGCAAGTAAGAATCATGGAACTTCATATTCAATTAGTCACATATGCAAATCAAATAAAGAAATGAACAACACCATAGATAGAAAGGATATGGGTGGCTCTCAGGAGCCAAATTCCCATTTGCTTCACCGAAACTTGATCAAATAATAGTTGACACTCCGTTAACTTTCAAATAAAGTAACCAGTCCAGTCCAGTAGAGCACCACTTTACACCAAAATGCCGTTCACCACACATACCCCTTACCGGGCCCGAACACCTCAACAGAAACAGAAGTGGTAATACTCGAGTATACTGGAATCAAGAGTCTCAATATCCAAAGATTCCCAGAAACAGACTACCGTGGTTCGTTATCTAATCGACCAGGCCCTTGCCGGCCCGACTCGAGTAACTAGCCACAGGTGTTGAGCTCAGAGGTCACAGAAAGGTCATTGGATATCAGCCTCCAAACGACGTCCGGACAGACTCAGATACAGATAACAGATTACACACAGTAAATAGGCATACAGACAGACAAGAGAACAAGTGTGATAAAGTACACCCTCATCTCAAACAGAATAAATAGATAGTACAGTCATTCAAATCACAGATTGCAGGTGCAGAAACCAAGTGAAGCAACAAATGAGGGGAGTGGTACACTCACCAGTTCAAGTAAAACAAATTCAAACGTTCCCCCCCGGAAGTACTTCCTGGATCACCAGCACGTCCTAAAATGATCAAAATAAAACAATTATGGTTCCTATGGAAATGACATTCACAAATGAAACTTAACTATGAGTCGTATGCCTAACCAAACGAACTACGAATGCAAGGGTGCAAAAGTGTGATTTTGGAACGAAATGGTAACGAGAGGACCTAGGGCTTGAACGACCCAAAAGTCCTTCATTTCTACCAAAAAGGCAACTCAACTTAAAGGGACCAAACGGCCTAGAAAATTGGACAGCATCTCCCTTAAATCAACACACCTTTCGGCATAGCAACCACAACTAAAGCTACACTTATCGGATTGAAACGAATTTTATGGAGTTTTGAAGCCAAGACATATACCTACATTTCTTATGAAGACCTCCTATGCCAAATCATGCATTTTCATGGTCAAAAATGAAAATCCCCACGAAAACAGAAATCTGTCTGCGAAACAGGGCTCATGGACAGTCAAGGGTATTTTTGTCTTTTCACATGTTACAGTACTCGGATTACATTGAAAATTTCAGGCATCTATAAAACATTATTTCCTACAACTTTCAAGTTTTAACCTAAGGCTGATTCGGCCTCCATCATGGCCGAACAGAACCGGGCAGAACAGGGTAAGATGAAACCCTAAATTGGAATTTCCGCACCAAACCAGAAATTTTCCGCAACCAATTATATCCAACATATACAAGCTCCATTTTACACTATAACAAGCTATCATCCCATGACTAAACAGTAATTATTATATAAAAACAGAAAAATCACTAATAAATAAAAAAATCCATCAAAACTCCACTTTCAACCATAAAACCTACCACAAATCAACATATTTAGCCACTAAGCCACTAATTTAACATTATCAAGAACAAAGGAAGAATTTCTTAACAACTCACCTCAAAAACTCAAGAAAGCTAGCAACTTAGGTCTTCCCTTTTCAAAACAACTCCACCAACCTCTTTAATCCTTCATGGAGTGATTTGAGATGTTAATGGTTGGAACTCAAGATTTGGGTTTGGATTTGAAGAAACAAGATGAAGTTTTCCTCTCTTTTCTCTCCTTAAAGGTTCGGCCAAGCTTCATGAAGAAATGGGATATTTTTGGTCAAATTTTTGGTATTTAGTAAAGGTAAGAAAGCTAGGTCAAAGTCCAAGTTCCAATAGTTTTGTGACAAGTGGCCTTTTAGGGTTTCAATCCTATCCTTTTGTCTACCAATGGTAATTTATCTAGCTAACCTCTAATTGTATCCTAACACCTTGTAAAATAATATCACTTGATACAAAACTCCAACAAGTTGTCAAAAATATATCGCATTTATCGCACTAGTGGGTCCCACTTCAAACTTATCATGAACTAACTTAAACTAGGAAAATGATTTAAAAACTCTATTCACTTATAAAATCTCTGAAAAAATTGAAATAGTAGGGTATAATGAAGAAAAATGCAGGCGAGGAAATAATATAAAATTAGGGGAAATTTACGGGTCCTCGCATTATGCAAATAGCTAGGCTTTGATTTAAAGTGTTCTTGCAATGTGTACATGTTTTTCAATTCATGCGCTTATACTTTCCACTTTTATTATGCGTTTAGAATCTTGCTAAATGGATCGATGAGGACGTGGACGGGGGCGTGGGCGTGGGCTTCGACAACCCTGCACCCCCGAGAGAGGTGAGGGATCCACGACTGGACCAAACCAAAACCCTAGAAATGAAGAAAGTGACCAAGTGGTTATGGCCATTAACCGCATGACCGATATTCTTGAGCGCTTAGCTGAGCGCCAAGGACCTGAACTAGTCAACCAACCTAGGAACCAAGAGAGGGGCGAGGATAAAACCCTAGAGCGATTCTTGAAATTCACTCCACCTAAGTTCCATGGAGGGTCTGATCCCGAGGTAGCGGAAAATTGGTTTGAAAGGATGGTTGATATTTTTGCTGCTTTAGATTATACCGAGGAAAGGCAAGTGAATTTTACCGTTTTCCAATTTGAGGGGGCGGCACGCTCATGGTGGAATGTTGTTAGTGCAAAGTGGGAAAGAGAACAAACCCCTTGGACTTGGATAAACCTTGGGAGGGAATTTAATGTCAAGTTCCTCCCGCCAATTATACAAGAAAAGAGGGAAGATGACTTTATTAAGTTGAAACAAGGATTATTAAGTGTGGCTAAATATGAGGAGCGGTTCACCAAACTTTTCAAATTTACCCCTGAACTTGTAGTTACCGAACGAAAAAGGATAAGGAAGTTTATTCAGGGGTTAAATGTAGAAATCCAAGAATCCCTAGCAGCAGCCCAGATTACCACTTTTACGGATGCCTTGGATAAGGCACGAAGGGTAGAAAGTGCTAAATCTCAATCTAAGGCTTTTCATACTAGAAAGAGGGGGTAACCCAAGCGATACTCCTAAACAGTCCGAGAGATCTACCCAACCCCTTAAAATGGGAAAAGGGGCTGGAGGAGTGAAGA